>NC_086453.1:376104235-376404235 GCF_028390025.1 Pseudophryne corroboree
AGCGGCAGTGACATGACGCACGGCGGGGAATGGAGTATAAGCTGCAGCACGCTGTATAAGCACTGTGACGTATAGCGGCAGTGACATGACGCACGGCGGGAATGGAGTATAAGCTGCAGCACGCTGTATAAGCACTGTGACGTATAGCGGGCAGTGACATGACGCACGGCGGGGAATGGAGTATAAGCTGCAGCACGCTGTATAAGCACTGTGACGTATAGCGGCAGTGACATGACGCACGGCGGGGAATGGAGTATAAGCTGCAGCACGCTGTATAAGCACTGTGACGTATAGCGGCAGTGACATGACGCACGGCGGGGAATGGAGTATAAGCTGCAGCACGCTGTATAAGCACGGACGTATAGCGGGCAGTGACATGACGCACGGCGGGGAATGGAGTATAAGCTGCAGCACGCTGTATAAGCACTGTGACGTATAGCGGCAGTGACATGACGCACGGCGGGGAATGGAGTATAAGCTGCAGCACGCTGTATAAGCACTGTGACGTATAGCGGCAGTGACATGACGCACGGCGGGGAATGGAGTATAAGCTGCAGCACGCTGTATAAGCACTGTGACGTATAGCGGCAGTGACATGACGCACGGCGAGGATGGAGTATAAGCTGCCAGCATGCTGTATAAGCACTGTGACGTATAGCGGCAGTGACATGACGCACGGCGAGGAATGGAGTATAAGCTGCAGCACGCTGTATAAGCACTGTGACGTATAGCGGCAGTGACATGACGCACGGCGGGGAATGGAGTATAGGCTGCAGCACGCTGTATAAGCACTGTGACGTATAGCGGCAGTGACATGACGCACGGCGGGGAATGGAGTATAAGCTGCAGCACGCTGTATAAGCACTGTGACGTATAGCGGCAGTGACATGACGCACGGTGGGGAATGGAGTATAAGCTGCAGCACGCTGTATAAGCACTGTGACGTATAGCGGCAGTGACATGACGCACGGCGGGGAATGAGTATAAGCTGCAGCACGCTGTATAAGGACTGTGACGTATAGCGGCAGTCACATGACGCACGGCGGGGAATGGAGTATAAGCTGCAGCACGCTGTATAAGCACTGTGACGTATAGCGGCAGTGACATGACGCACGGCGGGGAATGGAGTATAAGCTGCAGCACGCTGTATAAGCACTGTGACGTATAGCGGCAGTGACATGACGCACGGCGGGGAATGGAGTATAAGCTGCAGCACGCTGTATAAGCACTGTGACGTATAGCGGCAGTGACATGACGCACGGCGGGAATGGAGTATAAGCTGCAGCACGCTGTATACGCACTGTGACGTATAGCGGCAGTGACATGACGCACGGCGGGGAATGGAGTATAAGCTGCAGCACGCTGTATAAGCACTGTGACGTATAGCGGCAGTGACATGACGCACGGCGGGAATGGAGTATAAGCTGCAGCACGCTGTATAAGCACTGTGACGTATAGCGGCAGTGACATGACGCACGGCGGGGAATGGAGTATAAGCTGCAGCACGCTGTATAAGCACTGTGACGTATAGCGGCAGTGACATGACGCACGGCGGGGAATGGAGTATAAGCTGCAGCACGCTGTATAAGCACTGTGACGTATAGCGGCAGTGACATGACGCACGGCGGGGAATGGAGTATAAGCTGCAGCACGCTGTATAAGCACTGTGACGTATAGCGGCAGTGACATGACGCACGGCGGGGAATGGAGTATAAGCTGCAGCACGCTGTATAAGCACTGTGACGTATAGCGGCAGTGACATGACGCACGGCGGGGAATGGAGTATAAGCTGCAGCATGCTGTATAAGCACTGTGACGTATAGCGGCAGTGACATGACGCACGGCGGGGAATGGAGTATAAGCTGCAGCACGCTGTATAAGCACTGTGACGTATAGCGGCAGTGACATGACGCACGGCGGGGAATGGAGTATAAGCTGCAGCACGCTTGTATAAGCACTGTGACGTATAGCGGCAGTGACATGACGCACGGCGGGGAATGGAGTATAAGCTGCAGCACGCTGTATAAGCACTGTGACGTATAGCGGCAGTGACATGACGCACGGCGGGGAATGGAGTATAAGCTGCAGCACGCTGTATAAGCACTGTGACGTATAGCGGCAGTGACATGACGCACGGCGGGGAATGGAGTATAAGCTGCAGCACGCTGTATAAGCACTGTGACGTATAGCGGCAGTGACATGACGCACGGCGGGGGAATGAGTATAAGCTGCAGCACGCTGTATAAGCACTGTGACGTATAGCGGCAGTGACATGACGCACGGCGGGGAATGGAGTATAAGCTGCAGCACGCTGTATAAGCACTGTGACGTATAGCGGCAGTGACATGACGCACGGCGGGGAATGGAGTATAAGCTGCAGCACGCTGTATAAGCACTGTGACGTATAGCGGCAGTGACATGACGCACGGCGGGGAATGGAGTATAAGCTGCAGCACGCTGTATAAGCACTGTGACGTATAGCGGCAGTGACATGACGCACGGAGGGGAATGGAGTATAAGCTGCAGCACGCTGTATAAGCACTGTGACGTATAGCGGCAGTGACATGACGCACGGCGGGGAATGGAGTATAAGCTGCAGCACGCTGTATAAGCACTGTGACGTATAGCGGGCAGTGACATGACGCACGGCGGGGAATGCAGTATAAGCTGCAGCACGCTGTATAAGCACTGTGACGTATAGCGGCAGTGACATGACGCACGGCGGGGAATGGAGTATAAGCTGCAGCACGCTGTATAAGCACTGTGACGTATAGCGGGCAGTGACATGACGCACGGCGAGGAATGGAGTATAAGCTGCAGCACGCTGTATAAGCACTGTGACGTATAGCGGCAGTGACATGACGCACGGCGGGGAATGGAGTATAAGCTGCAGCACGCTGTATACGCACTGTGACGTATAGCGGCAGTGACATGACGCACGGCGGGGAATGGAGTATAAGCTGCAGCACGCTGTATAAGCACTGTGACGTATAGCGGCAGTGACATGACGCACGGCAGGGAATGGAGTATAAGCTGCAGCACGCTGTATAAGCACTGTGACGTATAGCGGCAGTGACATGACGCACGGCGGGGAATGGAGTATAAGCTGCAGCACGCTGTATAAGCACTGTGACGTATAGCGGCAGTGACATGACGCACGGCGGGGAATGGAGTATAAGCTGCAGCACGCTGTATAAGCACTGTGACGTATAGCGGCAGTGACATGACGCACGGCGGGGAATGGAGTATAAGCTGCAGCACGCTGTATAAGCACTGTGACGTATAGCGGCAGTGACATGACGCCGGCGGGGAATGGAGTATAAGCTGCAGCACGCTGTATAAGCACTGTGACGTATAGCGGCAGTGACATGACGCACGGCGGGGAATGGAGTATAAGCTGCAGCACGCTGTATAAGCACTGTGACGTATAGCGGCAGTGACATGACGCACGGCGGGGAATGGAGTATAAGCTGCAGCACGCTGTATAAGCACTGTGACGTATAGCGGGCAGTGACATGACGCACGGCGGGGAATGGAGTATAAGCTGCAGCACGCTGTATAAGCACTGTGACGTATAGCGGCAGTGACATGACGCACGGCGGGGAATGGAGTATAAGCTGCAGCACGCTGTATAAGCACTGTGACGTATAGCGGCAGTGACATGACGCACGGCGGGAATGGAGTATAAGCTGCAGCACGCTGTATAAGCACTGTGACGTATAGCGGCAGTGACATGACGCACGGCGGGGAATGGAGTATAAGCTGCAGCACGCTGTATAAGCACTGTGACGTATAGCGGCAGTGACATGCGCACGGCGGGGAATGGAGTATAAGCTGCAGCACGCTGTATAAGCACTGTGACGTATAGCGGCAGTGACATGACGCACGGCGGGAATGGAGTATAAGCTGCAGCACGCTGTATAAGCACTGGTGACGTATAGCGGCAGTGACATGACGCACGGCGAGGAATGGAGTATAAGCTGCAGCACGCTGTATAAGCACTGTGACGTATAGCGGCAGTGACATGACGCACGGCGGGGAATGGAGTATAAGCTGCAGCACGCTGTATAAGCACTGTGACGTATAGCGGCAGTGACATGACGCACGGCGAGGAATGGAGTATAAGCTGCAGCACGCTGTATAAGCACTGTGACGTATAGCGGCAGTGACATGACGCACGGCGGGGAATGGAGTATAAGCTGCAGCACGCTGTATAAGCACTGTGACGTATAGCGGCAGTGACATGACGCACGGCGGGGAATGGAGTATAAGCTGCAGCACGCTGTATAAGCACTGTGACGTATAGCGGCAGTGACATGACGCACGGCGGGGAATGGAGTATAAGCTGCAGCACGCTGTATAAGCACTGTGACGTATAGCGGCAGTGACATGACGCACGGCGGGGAATGGAGTATAAGCTGCAGCACGCTGTATAAGCACTGTGACGTATAGCGGCAGTGACATGACGCACGGCGGGGAATGGAGTATAAGCTGCAGCACGCTGTATAAGCACTGTGACGTATAGCGGCAGTGACATGACGCACGGCGGGGAATGGAGTATAAGCTGCAGCACGCTGTGATAAGCACTGTGACGTATAGCGGCAGTGACATGACGCACGGCGGGGAATGGAGTATAAGCTGCAGCACGCTGTATAAGCACTGTGACGTATAGCGGCAGTGACATGACGCACGGCGGGGAATGGAGTATAAGCTGCAGCACGCTGTATAAGCACTGTGACGTATAGCGGCAGTGACATGACGCACGGCGGGGAATGGAGTATAAGCTGCAGCACGCTGTATAAGCACTGTGACGTATAGCGGCAGTGACATGACGCACGGCGGGGAATGGAGTATAAGCTGCAGCACGCTGTATAAGCACTGTGACGTATAGCGGCAGTGACATGACGCACGGCGGGGAATGGAGTATAAGCTGCAGCACGTTGTATAAGCACTGTGACGTATAGCGGCAGTGACATGACGCACGGCGGGGAATGGAGTATAAGCTGCAGCACGCTGTATAAGCACTGTGACGTATAGCGGCAGTGACATGACGCACGGCGGGAATGGAGTATAAGCTGCAGCACGCTGTATAAGCACTGTGACGTATAGCGGCAGTGACATGACGCACGGCGGGGAATGGAGTATAAGCTGCAGCACGCTGTATAAGCACTGTGACGTATAGCGGCAGTGACATGACGCACGGCGGGGAATGGAGTATAAGCTGCAGCACGCTGTATAAGCACTGTGACGTATAGCGGCAGTGACATGACGCACGGCGGGGAATGGAGTATAAGCTGCAGCACGCTGTATAAGCACTGTGACGTATAGCGGCAGTGACATGACGCACGGCGAGGAATGGAGTATAAGCTGCAGCACGCTGTATAAGCACTGTGACGTATAGCGGCAGTGACATGACGCACGGCGGGGAATGGAGTATAAGCTGCAGCACGCTGTATAAGCACTGTGACGTATAGCGGCAGTGACATGACGCACGGCGGGGAATGGAGTATAAGCTGCAGCACGCTGTATAAGCACTGTGACGTATAGCGGCAGTGACATGACGCACGGCGAGGAATGGAGTATAAGCTGCAGCACGCTGTATAAGCACTGTGACGTATAGCGGCAGTGACATGACGCACGGCGGGGAATGGAGTATAAGCTGCAGCACGCTGTATAAGCACTGTGACGTATAGCGGCAGTGACATGACGCACGGCGGGGAATGGAGTATAAGCTGCAGCACGCTGTATAAGCACTGTGACGTATAGCGGCAGTGACATGACGCACGGCGGGGAATGGAGTATAAGCTGCAGCACGCTGTATAAGCACTGTGACGTATAGCGGCAGTGACATGACGCACGGCGGGGAATGGAGTATAAGCTGCAGCACGCTGTATAAGCACTGTGACGTATAGCGGCAGTGACATGACGCACGGCGGGGAATGGAGTATAAGCTGCAGCACGCTGTATAAGCACTGTGACGTATAGCGGCAGTGACATGACGCACGGCGGGGAATGGAGTATAAGCTGCAGCACGCTGTATAAGCACTGTGACGTATAGCGGCAGTGACATGACGCACGGCGGGGAATGGAGTATAAGCTGCAGCACGCTGTATAAGCACTGTGACGTATAGCGGCAGTGACATGACGCACGGCGGGGAATGGAGTATAAGCTGCAGCACGCTGTATAAGCACTGTGACGTATAGCGGCAGTGACATGACGCACGGCGGGGAATGGAGTATAAGCTGCAGCACGCTGTATAAGCACTGTGACGTATAGCGGCAGTGACATGACGCACGGCGGGGAATGGAGTATAAGCTGCAGCACGCTGTATAAGCACTGTGACGTATAGCGGCAGTGACATGACGCACGGCGGGGAATGGAGTATAAGCTGCAGCACGCTGTATAAGCACTGTGACGTATAGCGGCAGTGACATGACGCACGGCGGGGAATGGAGTATAAGCTGCAGCATGCTGTATAAGCACTGTGACGTATAGCGGCAGTGACATGACGCACGGCGGGGAATGGAGTATAAGCTGCAGCACGCTGTATAAGCACTGTGACGTATAGCGGCAGTGACATGACGCACGGCGGGGAATGGAGTATAAGCTGCAGCACGCTGTATAAGCACTGTGACGTATAGCGGCAGTGACATGACGCACGGCGGGGAATGGAGTATAAGCTGCAGCACGCTGTATAAGCACTGTGACGTATAGCGGCAGTGACATGACGCACGGCGGGGAATGGAGTATAAGCTGCAGCACGCTGTATAAGCACTGTGACGTATAGCGGCAGTGACATGACGCACGGCGGGGAATGGAGTATAAGCTGCAGCACGCTGTATAAGCACTGTGACGTATAGCGGCAGTGACATGACGCACGGCGGGGAATGGAGTATAAGCTGCAGCACGCTGTATAAGCACTGTGACGTATAGCGGCAGTGACATGACGCACGGCGGGGATGGAGTATAAGCTGCAGCACGCTGTATAAGCACTGTGACGTATAGCGGCAGTGACATGACGCACGGCGAGGAATGGAGTATAAGCTGCAGCACGCTGTATAAGCACTGTGACGTATAGCGGCAGTGACATGACGCACGGCGGGGAATGGAGTATAAGCTGCAGCACGCTGTATAAGCACTGTGACGTATAGCGGCAGTGACATGACGCACGGCGAGGAATGGAGTATAAGCTGCAGCACGCTGTATAAGCACTGTGACGTATAGCGGCAGTGACATGACGCACGGCGGGGAATGGAGTATAAGCTGCAGCACGCTGTATAAGCACTGTGACGTATAGCGGCAGTGACATGACGCACGGCGAGGAATGGAGTATAAGCTGCAGCACGCTGTATAAGCACTGTGACGTATAGCGGCAGTGACATGACGCACGGCGGGGAATGGAGTATAAGCTGCAGCACGCTGTATAAGCACTGTGACGTATAGCGGCAGTGACATGACGCACGGCGAGGAATGGAGTATAAGCTGCAGCACGCTGTATAAGCACTGTGACGTATAGCGGCAGTGACATGACGCACGGCGGGGAATGGAGTATAAGCTGCAGCACGCTGTATAAGCACTGTGACGTATAGCGGCAGTGACATGACGCACGGCGGGGAATGGAGTATAAGCTGCAGCACGCTGTATAAGCACTGTGACGTATAGCGGCAGTGACATGACGCACGGCGAGGAATGGAGTATAAGCTGCAGCACGCTGTATAAGCACTGTGACGTATAGCGGCAGTGACATGACGCACGGCGGGGAATGGAGTATAAGCTGCAGCACGCTGTATAAGCACTGTGACGTATAGCGGCAGTGACATGACGCACGGCGGGGAATGGAGTATAAGCTGCAGCACGCTGTATAAGCACTGTGACGTATAGCGGCAGTGACATGACGCACGGCGAGGGAATGGAGTATAAGCTGCAGCACGTTGTATAAGCACTGTGACGTATAGCGGCAGTGACATGACGCACGGCGGGGAATGGAGTATAAGCTGCAGCACGCTGTATAAGCACTGTGACGTATAGCGGCAGTGACATGACGCACGGCGAGGAATGGAGTATAAGCTGCAGCACGCTGTATAAGCACTGTGACGTATAGCGGCAGTGACATGACGCACGGCGGGGAATGGAGTATAAGCTGCAGCCACGCTGTATAAGCACTGTGACGTATAGCGGCAGTGACATGACGCACGGCGGGGAATGGAGTATAAGCTGCAGCACGCTGTATAAGCACTGTGACGTATAGCGGCAGTGACATGACGCACGGCGGGGAATGGAGTATAAGCTGCAGCACGCTGTATAAGCACTGTGACGTATAGCGGCAGTGACATGGCGCACGGCGGGGAATGGAGTATAAGCTGCAGCACGCTGTATACGCACTGTGACGTATAGCGGCAGTGACATGACGCACGGCGAGGAATGGAGTATAAGCTGCAGCACGCTGTATACGCACTGTGACGTATAGCGGCAGTGACATGACGCACGGCGGGGAATGGAGTATAAGCTGCAGCACGCTGTATAAGCACTGTGACGTATAGCGGCAGTGACATGACGCACGGCGGGGGAATGGAGTATAAGCTGCAGCACGCTGTATAAGCACTGTGACGTATAGCGGCAGTGACATGACGCACGGCGAGGAATGGAGTATAAGCTGCAGTACGCTGTATAAGCACTGTGACGTATAGCGGCAGTGACATGACGCACGGCGGGGAATGGAGTATAAGCTGCAGCACGCTGTATAAGCACTGTGACGTATAGCGGCAGTGACATGACGCACGGCGGGGAATGGAGTATATACTGCAGCACGCTGTATAAGCACTGTGACGTATAGCGGCAGTGACATGACGCACGGCGGGGAATGGAGTATAAGCTGCAGCACGCTGTATAAGCACTGTGACGTATAGCGCAGTGACATGACGCACGGCGGGGAATGGAGTATAAGCTGCAGCACGCTGTATAAGCACTGTGACGTTATAGCGGCAGTGACATGACGCACGGCGGGGAATGGAGTATAAGCTGCAGCACGCTGTATAAGCACTGTGACGTATAGCGGCAGTGACATGACGCACGGCGGGGAATGGAGTATAAGCTGCAGGACGCTGTATAAGCACTGTGACGTATAGCGGCAGTGACATGACGCACGGCGGGGAATGGAGTATAAGCTGCAGCACGCTGTATAAGCACTGTGACGTATAGCGGCAGTGACATGACGCACGGCGGGGAATGGAGTATAAGCTGCAGCATGCTGTATAAGCACTGTGACGTATAGCGGCAGTGACATGACACACGGCGGGGAATGGAGTATAAGCTGCAGCACGCTGTATAAGCACTGTGACGTATAGCGGCAGTGACATGACGCACGGCGGGGAATGGAGTATAAGCTGCAGCATGCTGTATAAGCACTGTGACGTATAGCGGCAGTGACATGACCGCACGGCGGGGAATGGAGTATAAGCTGCAGCACGCTGTATAAGCACTGTGACGTATAGCGGGCAGTGACATGACGCACGGCGGGGAATGGAGTATAAGCTGCAGCACGCTGTATAAGCACTGTGACGTATAGCGGCAGTGACATGACGCACGGCGGGGAATGGAGTATAAGCTGCAGCACGCTGTATAAGCACTGTGACGTATAGCGGCAGTGACATGACGCACGGCGGGAATGGAGTATAAGCTGCAGCACGCTGTATAAGCACTGTGACGTATAGCGCAGTGACATGACGCACGGCGGGGAATGGAGTATAAGCTGCAGCACGCTGTATAAGCACTGTGACGTATAGCGGCAGTGACATGACGCACGGCGAGGAATGGAGTATAAGCTGCAGCACGCTGTATAAGCACTGTGACGTATAGCGGCAGTGACATGACGCACGGCGAGGAATGGAGTATAAGCTGCAGCATGCTGTATAAGCACTGTGACGTATAGCGGCAGTGACATGACGCACGGCGGGGAATGGAGTATAAGCTGCAGCACGCTGTATAAGCACTGTGACGTATAGCGGCAGTGACATGACGCCACGGCGGGGAATGGAGTATAAGCTGCAGCACGCTGTATAAGCACTGTGACGTATAGCGGCAGTGACATGACGCACGGCGGGGAATGGAGTATAAGCTGCAGCACGCTGTATAAGCACTGTGACGTATAGCGGCAGTGACATGACGCACGGCGGGGAATGGAGTATAAGCTGCAGCATGCTGTATAAGCACTGTGACGTATAGCGGCAGTGACATGACGCACGGCGGGGAATGGAGTATAAGCTGCAGCACGCTGTATAAGCACTGTGACGTATAGCGGCAGTGACATGACGCACGGCGGGGAATGGAGTATAAGCTGCAGCACGCTGTATAAGCACTGTGACGTATAGCGGCAGTGACATGACGCACGGCGAGGAATGGAGTATAAGCTGCAGCACGCTGTATAAGCACTGTGACGTATAGCGGCAGTGACATGACGCACGGCGGGGAATGGAGTATAAGCTGCAGCACGCTGTATAAGCACTGTGACGTATAGCGGCAGTGACATGACGCACGGCGGGGAATGGAGTATAAGCTGCAGCACGCTGTATAAGCACTGTGACGTATAGCGGCAGTGACATGACGCACGGCGGGGAATGGAGTATAAGCTGCAGCACGCTGTATAAGCACTGTGACGTATAGCGGCAGTGACATGACGCACGGCGGGAATGGAGTATAAGCTGCAGCATGCTGTATAAGCACTGTGACGTATAGCGGCAGTGACATGACGCACGGCGGGAATGGAGTATAAGCTGCAGCACGCTGTATAAGCACTGTGACGTATAGCGGCAGTGACATGACGCACGGCGGGGAATGGAGTATAAGCTGCAGCACGCTGTATAAGCACTGTGACGTATAGCGGCAGTGACATGACGCACGGCGGGGAATGGAGTATAAGCTGCAGCACGCTGTATAAGCACTGTGACGTATAGCGGCAGTGACATGATGCACGGCGGGGAATGGAGTATAAGCTGCAGCACGCTGTATAAGCACTGTGACGTATAGCGGCAGTGACATGACGCACGGCGGGGAATGGAGTATAAGCTGCAGCACGCTGTATAAGCACTGTGACGTATAGCGGCAGTGACATGACGCACGGCGAGGAATGGAGTATAAGCTGCAGCACGCTGTATAAGCACTGTGACGTATAGCGGCAGTGACATGACGCACGGCGAGGAATGGAGTATAAGCTGCAGCACGCTGTATAAGCACTGTGACGTACAGGATAGTGCCACTCCCCCCTTCCCCCCCCCCACACAGGGCAGTGACGCCCCCTCTCACACAGGGTAGTGCCGCCCCCCTCACACACACACATAGGGTAGTGCCACCCCCCCATACACACACACGGTAGTGCCACCGCTCACACACACACACACACACACACACACATAGGGTAGTGCCGCCCCCTCACACACACACATAGGGTAGTGCCACCCCCCCCTCCTCCCTATACACACACGGTAGTGCCACCCCCCTCACACACACACATAGGGTAGTGCCGCCCCCTCACACACACACACATAGGGTAGTGCCGCCCCCTCACACACACACATAGGGTAGTGCCACCCCCCCTCCTCCCCATACACACACGGTAGTGCCACCCCCCTCACACACACACACACACACACAGGGTAGTGCCACCCCCCCTCCTCCCTATACACACACGGTAGTGCCACCCCCCTCACACACACACATAGGGTAGTTCCACCCCCCCTCCTCCCCATACACACACGGTAGTGCCACCCCCCTCACACACACACACATAGGGTAGTGCTGCCCCACCCTCCACACAGGGCAGTGAGCAACCCTCACACACACAGAGTAGTGCCAGCCCCCTCACACACACATAGGGTAGTGCCACCCTCCCACACATGAGCTAGCTCCTCCCCGCGGCACAGGAAGCAGAGCCTCAGCTTGTACCTGTATTACCCTGACATCACCATCATTGTAGTCACAGCGCCACCTCCCGGCCGCACACTGCGTCTCAGGCTCATCCCGTAGCGGCGTCAGTCAGAGGCGGCACGATGACGTCATTCACCTAGCGCGGGTGATGCTGGGGGTGGAGTCAGTTGTAGAGATGCTCCGCCCAGGCGCTGGCGGGGGCGGAGTCACGCACAAGAGAGCTCGCAGTTGCTGTTAGAGACGCGGAGGCATGCTGCAAGGCGGAGGCCGCGGACTGGGCGCTCTGGCGAGTGCAGCTTTCCACCGCCTGCCACAGCACTGTAACTATACTCACACCGTCCCGGGGACCGCAATCGTTATGTCCTGTGGTGGGGGTGCGGGGATTCGGACCCCAATCCCTCACCCGCTGTGATGGGGGCGTGGCTCGCGGAGAAGCCACGCCCCTTCTTGATCACGGGGGACACACTTACACCGTTCTTATCAATCATTATATTCCACCACTGTCACACTGTGTCCTCTATATCACATGTATACCTCTCCTGCCTCCCTGACTCTCATGCCTCCCTGCCTCTCCTGCCTCATGTTCCTTCTGTGTCTTCTTCCGCCTCATGCCTCCCTGACTCTCCTGCCTCATGTTCCTTCTGTGTCTCTTGTGCCTCATGCTTCCCTGTCTCTCCCACCTCATGCCTCCCTGACTCTCCTGCCTCATTGTCCTTCTGTGTCTCTTCTGCCTCATGCCTCCTTGTCTCTCCCGCCTCATGCCTCCCTGACTCTCATGCCTCCCTGTCTCTCCTGCCTCATGCTCCTTCTGTGTCTCTCCTGCCTCATTCCTCCCTGTCTCTCATGACTCCCTGTTTCTCCTGCCTCATGCCTCCATCTCACCTGCCTCTTGGTCCTTCTGCTTCTCTTCTGCCTCATGCCTTCCTGTCTCTCATGCTCCTTCTGTGTCTCTTCTGCCTCATGCCTCCCTGTCACTCATGCCACCCTGTTTCTCCAGCCTCATGCTTCCCTGTGTCTCCAGTTTCATGCCTCCCTGACTCTCATGCCTCCCTGTGTCTCCAGCCTCATGCCTCCCTGTGTCTCCAGCCTCATGCTCCTTCTGTGTCTCTCATGCTTCCCTGTCTTTCCAGCATTATACCTCCCTGTTTCCCCAGCCTCATGCCTCCCTGTCTCTCATGCCTCCCTGTGTCTCCAGCCTCATGCCTCCCTGTCTCTCCAGCTTTACGTTCTCCTGTTTCTCCAGCCTCATGCCTCCCTGTGTCTCCAGCCTCATGCTCCTTATGTGTCTCTCATGCTTCCCTGTCTTTCCAGCCTCATGCCTCCCTGTGTCTCCAGCCTCATGCCTCCCTGTGTCACCAGCCTCATGCCTCCCTGTCTCTCCAGCCTTACATTCTCCTGTTTCTCCAGCCTCATGCCTCCCTGTCTCCCCAGCTTCATGCCTCCCTGTCTCTCATGCCTCCCTGTGTCTCCAGCCTCATCCCTCCCTATCTCTCCAGCCTTATGTTCTCCTGTTTCTCCAGCCTCATGCCTCCCTGTCTTTCCAGCCACATCCTCTTTCTGTGTCTCTCCTGCTTTAATGCCTCCCTGTCTCTCCAGCCTCATGCCTCCCTGTCTTTCCTGCCACATGTTCCTTCTGTGTTTCTCCTGCCTCATGCTTCCCTGTCTGTCCAGCCTCATGCCTCCTTTTGTGTCTTCCATGCCTCGCTGTCTCTCCAGCCTGACACAGTTTTAGAAGGAGCTCGGCAGAGAGGTTTTTCCAAAACATTTTGGAGAATTCTTGTTCAAATCCTTCTGTCTCTTCATGTAATCCATGTAATCCCAGACAGACTCAATGATGTTGAGATCAGGGCTCTGTGGGGGCCATATTATCACTTCCAGGACTCCTTGTTCTTCTTTACCCTGAAGATAGTTCATAATGACATAGACTGTATATTTGGGGTCGCTGTCCTGCTGCAGAATAAATTTGGAGCCAATCCGACGCCTCCCTGATGGTATTACATGATGGATCAGTGCCCGCCTGTATTTCTCAGCATTTAAGCACAAAGAATCTGGCAACATTGAGGTGCGTTGACGCACTGGTCAGCCAAGGGAACTTATGCTGCATTCACACCGCAAATGCCGGGTCCTACCCGGTAAGACAAACGTGTACTTACCGGGTGGGATCCGGCATTTGCGCTCCGTTGCAGGCTTCCCGACCCGGCAATATACCGGGTCGGTTGCCATGACAACGGAGGCCGCAGCAGCAGCAGGGGCGGGGGTGGAGGCGGCGTCGGGAGATGAGCTCATCTCCAGCGCCGCCTCTCCCTATCTTGTGAATGGGAACCGTGTCGCATCGACACGGCTCCCATTCACACCGCACCTGACCCGGTAATCAACCCGGGTAAAACCCTTCTTTTTTACCGGGTTGATTTACCGGGTCAGGCGACCCGCTAAATCGCCCAGTGTGCTTTCACATCGCACACTGACCCGGTTCGACACGGCAATATGCCGTGTCGGTACCGGGTTATTTGTGCGATGTGAAAGGGGTATTAGTGTATCAGATGACAGACACATCATGCTTAAGGTGGGTACACACTGGCCGATATATCGTCCGTTCTCTTGAACGGCCGATATATCGCGGGTCCGTCGGCCAGTGTGTATGGACGATATGTCTGTGAACTCCGTCGTTCACAGACATATCGCGTCGGCCCCGCAACACAGCCGACGGCCAATATATCTACCGATATACTGACGCGTCGCTATGTGTGTACGGGCGACCAGCCGGCCGCCCGTACACATGCTGCGGCATTCGGCGGTGATTGACAGCTGAATTGGGCGGGCTTGTGTACACGCCCGCCCAGTTCATGACGTCAGTCCCCGACGAATCGGGCAGTATGTATGCACAGCACACTGCCCGATCCGTCCATAGATATATCTGCAGATCAATTGATCGGCAGATATATCTATCAGTGTGTACCCACCTTTACTTCCCTCCGAAATCAGAAGATGCCCAGCAGTGCCATATGCTCAGAACCTGCAGAAACCAGTGGGACCCAGGTACATCCGTCTACTGTTCAGAGAAGTTTGGCCAGAAGTGGTCTTCATGGAAGAAGGTACAGTAATGAGTGGCTGCAGGCAACAGAGAAGCATGGTGGAGGTTCCTCACAGGTTTGGGGCTGCATTTCAGCAACTGGAGCTGGGGATTTGGTCAGGATTACTGGTGTCCTCAATTCTGAGAAATACAGGCAGGTACTTATCCGTCATGCAATACAATCAGTGTCTGATTGGCTCCAAATGTATTACTTATATACAACAAATATCATTAAGAACTATCATCAGCGTAAAGAAGAACAAGGAGTCCTGGAAGTAATTATATGGCCCCCACAGAGCTCTGATTTTAACATCATTGAGTCTGTCTGGGATCACTTGAAGATATGGAAGCACTTGAGCAAGCCTACATCTGCAGAAGATCTGTGGTTAGTTCTCCAAACTGTTTGGAACAACCTCCCTGCCGAGTTCCTTCAAAAACTGTGCGCGAGTGTACCTAGAACAGTGGTTCTCAAACTCGGTCTTCAGGACCCCACACAGTTCACGTTTTCCAGATCACCTAGCTGGTGCACAGGTGCAGTCATTACTCATTGATACATTTTAAAAGATCCGCAGGTGGAGCTCATTAGTTCACTTGTAATTCTGTGAGGAGACCTGGAAAACGTGAACTGTTTTGGGGACCTGAAGACCGAGGTTGAGAACCTGTCACCTAGAAGACTGATGCTGTTTTGAAGGCAATGGGTGGTCACACCAAATATTGATTTCTCTTCTGTTGATTCACTTTGCATTTTGTTAATATATAAAAAAAAAATTATTAACACTTCTACTTTTTAAAGCATTTTTACTTTGCATAATTTTTTCCATGTCTGCCTAAAACTTTTGCACAGCATTATGTATATATATATATATATACACACATATATATATATATATCATAGTAACATAGTATCTAAGGTTGAAAAAAGACAATTGTCCATCGAGTTCAACCTATTTGTGGTCTCCTATGCACGATTATTTTGTATAAAATGTTGACTGAAGTTGATGACTGCCGTTACGTTTTACCCCTCTTTCTCTGACGTCCTAGTGGTTGCTGGGTACTCCGTAAGGACCATGGGGAATAGACGGGCTCCGCAGGAGACTGGACACTCTAAAAGAAAGATTAGGTACTATCTGGTGTACACTGGCTCCTCCCTCTATGCCCCTCCTCCAGACCTCAGTTAGAATCTGTGCCCGGCTCGAGCTGGTTGCACACTAGGGGCTCTCCTGAGCTTCTAGTAAAGAAAGTATTTGTAAGGTTTTTTATTTTCAGTGAGATCTGCTGGCAACAGACTCACTGCTACGAGGGACTTAGGGGAGAGAAGCGAACCTACCTGCTTGCAGCTAGCTTGGGCTTCTAGACTACTGGAAACCATTAGCTCCAGAGGGATCGAACACAGGCCCAGCCTCGGTCGTCCGGTCCCGGAGCCGCGCCGCCGTCCCCCTTGCAGAGCCAGAAGCAAGAAGAACATCCTGGAAATCGGCGGCTGAAGACTCCGGTCTTCATTAAGGTAGCGCACAGCACTGCAGCTGTGCGCCATTGCTCCCTATGCACACCACATACTCCGGTCACTGATGGGTGCAGGGCGCTGGGGGGGGCGCCCTGGGCTGCAATTAGAGTACCTTACATTGGCAAACAGCACATAATATAGTCTAAAAAACTATATATGTGCAAAAATCCCCTGCCATAATATTAATATAAGAGCGGGAGAAGTCCGCCGTGAAGGGGGCGGGGCTATCTCCCTCAGCACACTGGCGCCATTTTCTCTTCACAGTTCCGCTGGAAGACAGCTCCCCAGGCTCTCCCTTGCAGTTTCCAGGCTCAAAGGGTAAAAAAGAGAGGGGGGGCACTAAATTTAGGCTCAAACTATACATGTAAAGCAGCTATAGGGAAAAATCACTTTGTGTTAGTGTAAATCCCTGATTATATAGCGCTGTGGTGTGTGCTGGCATACTCTCTCTCTGTCTCCCCAAAGGACTTTGTGGGGTCCTGTCCTCAGTCAGAGCATTCCCTGTGTGTGTGCGGTGTGTCGGTACGGCTGTGTCGACATGTTTGATGAGGAGGCTTATGTGGAGGCGGAGCAGGTGCCGATAAATGTGATGTCACCCCCTGCGGGGTCGACACCAGAGTGGATGGATATGTGGAAGGTATTAACCGACAGTGTCAACTCCTTACATAAAAGGCTGGATGACGTAACAGCTGTGGGACAGCCGGCTTCTCAGCCCGTGCCTGCCCAGGCGTCTCAAAGACCATCAGGGGCTCACAAACGCCCGCTACCTCAGATGGCAAACACAGATGTCGACACGGAGTCTGACTCCAGTGTCGACGAGGATGAGACATATACACAATCCACAAGGGGCATCCGTTGCATGATTACGGCAATGAAAAATGTGTTACACATTTCTGACATTAACCCAGGTACCACTAAAAAGGGTATTATGTTTGGGGAGAAAAAGCAGCCAGTGTTTTTTCCCCCATCAGATGAGTTGAATGAAGTGTGTGAAGAAGCGTGGGGTTCCCCTGATAAGAAACTGGTAATTTCTAAAAAATTACTGATGGCGTACCCTTTCCCGCCAGAGGATAGGTCACGTTGGGAGATATCTCCTAGGGTGGATAAGGCGCTCACACGCTTGTCAAAAAAGGTGGCACTGCCGTCTCAGGATACGGCCGCCTTGAAGGAGCCTGCTGATAGAAAGCAGGAGGCTATCCTGGAGTCTGTATATACACACTCAGGTACTATACTGAGACCTGCAATTGCTTCAGCATGGATGTGTAGTGCTGCTGCAGCGTGGTCTGATACCCTGTCAGATAATATTGATACCCTCGACAGGGATACTACTTTGCTAACCATAGAGCATATTAAAGACGTCGTCTTATATATGAGGGATGCACAGAGGGATATTTGCCGGCTGGCATCCAGAATTAATGCAATGTCCATTTCTGCCAGGAGGGTATTATGGACCCGGCAGTAGACAGGTGATGCTGATTCTAAATGGCACATGGAGGTTTTGCTTTATAAGGGTGAGGAATTGTTTGGGGATAGTCTCTCGGACCTCGTATCCACAGCAACAGCTGGGAAATCGACATTTTTACCTCAGGCTCCCTCACAACCTAAGAAAGCACCGTACTATCAGGTACAGTCCTTTCGGCCTCAGAAAGGCAAGCGGATCAAAGGTGCTTCCTTTCTGCCCAGAGGCAGGGGGAGAGGGAAAAAGCTGCACCAGACAGCCAGTTCCCAGGAACAAAAATCCTCCCCTGCTTCTACTGAGTCCACCGCATGACGCTGGGGCTCCACAGACGAAGCCAGGTGCGGTGGGGGCGCGTCTCTGGAACTTCAGCGACCAGTGGGTTCGCTCACAGGTGGATCTCTGGGTTCTACAAGTGGTATCGCAGGGATACAAGCTGGAATTCGAGGCGTCTCGCCGTTACCTCAAATCAGCCTTGCCAACTTCTCCCCAGGACAGGGAGGTAGTACTGGCGGCAATTCACAAGCTGTACCTCCAGCAGGTGATAATAAAAGTTCCCCTCCTTCAACAGGGACGGGGTTACTATTCCACAATGTTTGTGGTACCGAAACCAGACGGTTCGGTGAGACCCATTCTAAATTTGAAATCCTTGAACACTTAGATATTCCTTCGAAAGAAGGGGGTTATAATTATCCCGTACTTGGACGATCTCCTTATAAAGGCGAGGTCCAAGGAGCAGTCGTTGATCGGAGTAGCACTATCTCAGGAAGTGCTACAACAGCACGGCGGGATTCTGAATATCCCAAAGTCGCAGCTGGTTCCTACGACGCGTCTGCTGATATTGGGCATGTTTCTGGACACAGAACAGAAGAAGGTGTTTCTCCCGGAGGAGAAGGCCAAGGAGTTGTCATCTCTGGTCAGAGACCTCCTAAAACCAAAACAGGTGTCGGTGCATCATTGCACGCGAGTCCTGGAAAAGGTGGTAGCTTCTTACGAAGCAATTCCCTTCGGCAGGTTCCATGCAAGGAACTTTCAGTGGGACCTGTTAGACAAGTGAGGATCGCATCTTCAGATGCATCAGCTGATCACCCTGTCCCCGGGGCCAGGGTGTCTTTGCTGTGGTGGCTGCAGAGTGCTCATCTTCTCGAGGGCCGCAGATTCGGCATTCAGGACTGGGTCCTGGTGACCGCGGATGCAAGCCTCCGAGGTTGGGGAGCAGTCACTCAGGGAAGAAATTTCCAAGGACAATGGTCGAGTCAGGAGACTTCCCTACACATAAATATTCTGGACCTAAGGGCCATTTACAATGCCCTAAGGCAAGCAGAACCCCTGCTTCAAAACCAGCCGGTGCTGATTCAGTCAGACAACACCACGGCTGTCGCCTATGTAAACCGACAAGGCGGCACAAGAAGCAGGATGGCGTTGGCAGAAGCCACAAGGATTCTCCGATGGGCGGAGTATCACGTGCTAACACTGTCAGCAGTGTTCATTCCGGGTGTGGAAAACTAGGAAGCAGACTTCCTCAGCAGGCACGACCTCCACCCGGGAGAGTGGGGACTTCATCCAGAAGTCTTCACGCAGATTGTGAATCGTTGGGAACGGCCACAGGTGGACATGATGGCGTCCCGCCTCAACAAAAAGCTAAAAAAGTATTGCGCCAGGTCAAGAGACCCTCAGGCGATAGCTGTGGACGCACTAGTGACACCGTGGGTGTACCAGTAGGTTTATGTGTTCCCTCCTCTTCCTCTCATACCCAAGGTACTGAGGATAGTAAGTAAGAGAGGAGTAAGAACTATACTCGTAGTTCCGGATTGGCCAAGAAGAACTTGGTACCCAGAACTACAAGAAATGATCTCGGAGGACCCATGGCCTCTGTCTCTCAGACGGACCTGTTACTGCAGGGGCCCTGTCTGTTCCAAGACTTACCGCGGCTGCGTTTGAAGGCTTGGCGGTTGAACGCAGGATCCTAACGGAAAAGGGCGTTCCAGATGAAGTGATTCCTACGCTGTTAAAGGCTAGGAAAGACGCTGCCTGAAGTTCAGACGTTGTTAAGGGAGTGCTGCATATTCAGCCCCCTTTTGTGCCTCCAGTGGCACCTTGGGATCTCAACGTAGTGTTGGTTTTCCTAAAATCACATTGTTTTGAGCCACTTCAGAACGTGGAGTTGAAGTATCTCACGTGGAAAGTGGTCATATATATTTGGCCTTGGCTTCGGCTAGGCGTGTGTCAGAATTGGCAGCTTTGTCATGTGAAAGCCCTTATCTAATCTTCCATAGGGACAGGGCAGAATTGAGGATTCGTCCCCAATTTCTCCCTAAGGTGGTATCAGCGTTTCATTTGAACCAACCTTTTGTGGTGCCTGCGGCTACTCGGGACTTGGAGGCCTCCAAGTTGCTGGATGTAGTCCGGCCCTGAAAATTTATGTTTCCAGGACGGCTAGAGTCAAAAATACTGACTCGCTGTTATCCTGCATGCACCCAACAAGCTGGGTGCTCCTGCTTCTAAGCAGACTATTGCTCGCTGGATCTGTGGCGCGAATCAACTTGCACATTCTGCGGCTGGACTGCCGCATCCTAAATCAGTAAAAGCCCATTCCACGAGGAAGGGGGCTCTTCTTGGGCGCCTGCCCAAGGGGTCTCGGCATTACAACTTTGCTGAGCTGCTACCTGGTCGGGGTCAAACACGTTTGCAAAATTCTACAAGTTTGATACCCTGGCTGAGGAGGACCTTGAGTTTGCTCATGCGGTGCTGCAGAGTCATCCGCACTCTCCCGCCCGTTTGGGAGCTTTGGTATAATCCCCATGGTCCTTACGGAGTACCCAGCATCCACTAGGACGTCAGAGAAAATAAGAATTTACTCACCGGTAATTCTATTTCTCGTAGTCCGTAGTGGATGCTGGGAGCCCGTCCCAAGTGCGGACTCTCTGCAATACGTGTATATAGTTATTGCTTAACTAAAGGTTTTTGTTATGAGCCATCTGTTCATGAGGCTCATTTGTTGTTCATACTGTTAACTGGGTATAGTATCACGAGTTGTACGGTGTAATTGGTGTGGCTGGTATGAGTCTTACCCGGGATTCCAAATCCTTTCCTTATTGTGTCAGCTCTTCCGGGCACAGTTTCCCTAAATGAGGTCTGGAGGAGGGGCATAGAGGGAGGAGCCAGTGCACACCAGATAGTACCTAATCTTTCTTTTAGAGTGCCCAGTCTCCTGCGGAGCCCGTCTATTCCCCATAGTCCTTACGGAGTACCCAGCATCCACTACGGACTACGAGAAATAGAATTACCGGTGAGTAAATTCTTATTTTTTTATAATAACCATAGTGCGTGACTATGCCCTGTAACCCTGGATATCCTTATCCATTAGGAATTTATCTAACCCATTCTTAAAGGTGTTGACTGAGTCGGCCATTACAACTCCCTCAGGCAGGGAATTCCAAACACGTGTCGTCCTTACCGTAAAAAAGCCTTTACGCCGTATTGTGCGGAATCTCCTCTCCTCTAACCTGAGCGAGTGTCCACGAGTTCTCTGTGTTGATCTAACCAAAAACAGGTCCTGCGCAAGATCTGTATATTGTCCCCTTATATATTTGTAAATGTTGATCATGTCCCCTCTTAATCTCCTCTTTTCCAGTGTAAACATGCCTAGTCTTGCAAGCCTTTCCTCGTATTCCATCGTCTCCATACCCTTAATTAGTTTGGTCGCCCGCCTTTGAACCTTTTCTAGCTCCAGGATATCCTTTTTGTAGTAAGGTGCCCAGAATTGTACACAGTATTCAAGGTGTGGCCTCACAAGTGATTTATATAACGGGAGTATAATACTCTCATCCCTAACATCAATTCCCCATTTTATGCATGCTATCTTATTAGCCTTCTTTGCTGCAGTCCTACTTTGGGCACTACTGCTTAGTTTGCTATGTATGAGGACACCTAAGTCCTTTTCCAGTACAGAATCCACTAATTTTACCCCATTTAGTAGGTAGGTGTTATTTTGTTCTTGTTACCACAGTGCATTACCTTACACTTGTCTGTATTGAAGCGCATTCTTCATTTCGCTGCCCAAGCTTCTAATTTAACTAAGTCGTTCTGAAGCGACTCAGCATCCCCCTCCGCATTTATAACTTTACACAATTTGGTATCATCTGCAAAAATTGACACCATGCTCTCTAGACCTTCTGTTAAGTCGTTAATGAAAATATTGAACAATAGCGGTCCTAATACTGAGCCTTGCGGCACACCACTTAGCACTTCAGTCCAAGTTGAAAAAGATCCATTAATCACAACGCGCTGCTCCCTATTATCTAACCAGTTTTTGACCCAAGTGCATATTGTGCTTCCTAGCCCTGATTCTTGTAGCTTGTAGATAAGTCTCATGTGTGGTAGAGTGTGAATGCTTTGGCAAAATCTAAAAAGATTACATCCACGTCTTTACCCTGATCTAGGTTTGCGCTTACTGTTTCATAAAAGCCAAGTTAGTTGGTTTGACAGGATCTGTCTTTCATAAACCCATGTTGATTCCTTTTAATGACCTTATTCACTTCAAGGAACTTCTGAATACTATCTCTTAGAATACCTTCCAATACTTTCCCCACTATAGATGTAAGACTAACTGGTCTATAATTACCTTATATATATATTTTACTTATTATGATAACTTTTCTACTTATTGTCTCCCTGGCGACAGACTCTTGCCCCCGGTTTTCCGATGCGGTACAGAGAAGACGCAGGTAAGAGACATGTATGAATGTTGGTGTACAGTGGACTGGTTGCTATGGGATACTGCACATCTTGAACAACAAATTAGTTTTCTCTGTAGTTTAGAAAATGTATATCTGTGATCTCTGCATCCTATAGTGGGGTATATAACTACACAATCTCCCCGCTACGTTGTGACAGTGGTCACGTGTCTGCTTTGTGATGGGAGAGGACAATTAATGCCGCAAATATTCCAATGACCATTTAATTGTTAATTAATCACTCACAAAATAAACCATTTAACCATATCTGCTTAAAATACTACAAGAACACATACTGATATCAAGAACAATGGCACACAGGATGTATCTTCATTTAAGACTCTTATTAAGAATCGATCGTTAATAATCTTTGAATATAGGCCCTCATTCCGAGTTGTTTGCTCGCTAGCTGTTTTTAGCAGCCGTGCAAACGCTATGCCGCCGCCCTCTGGGAGTGTATCTTAGCTTAGCAGAAGTGCGAACGAAAGGATCGCAGAGCGGCTACAAAAAAAGACTGTGTAGTTTCTGAGTAGCTCCAGACCTACTCAGCGCTTGCGATTACTTCAGACTGTTTCGTTCCTGGTTTGACGTCACAAACACGCCCTGCGTTCTGCCAGCCACGCCTACGTTTCCCCAGCCACTCCTGCATTTTTATCCGACACGTCTGCGTTTTTGCACACACTCCCCGAAAACGGTCAGTTACCACCCAGAAACACCCACTTCATGTCAATCACTCTGCGGTCAGCAGTGCGACTGGAAAGCGTCGCTAGACCTTGTATGAAACTACATCGGATTTTGTGAAAGTACTTCGCGCGTGCGTACTGCGCCCCATACGCATGCGTAGAAGTGCCACTTTTTCACCTAATTGCTGCGCTGCGAACGAAAGCAGCTAGCGAACAATTCGGAATGAGGGCCATAGGCCGCTGGGGCGCGCGGGAGGAACCGTGTGAGGGCAGCTTTCTGTTTGTTTTCTCATTGTTTTTAATCACACTTTGCACATTGACATAAAATATACCACTATAATTACAGGGGACTCCGCAGAAAGATCTCTCCTTAACAAACTGATCCGGAAGTCTGTGGTGGAATCTTCTTACAATGTGGAAGTGCAGCACAATGATCCCTCGTCGGCGTTGTTCTCGGTGAAGACGTTTGAGGAGCTGCGACTGTAAGTAGCCCTACTGACGCGCCGTAAGTAGCGGGATCATACTGTAGCAAGTCATTGGGAAGCCCTTTCATCATTAATGTCTATCTTGCTAACAGGATTTGTATATGTTCTTTTATTTGTAGAAATGACTTATTCCATGAGAGTGACTTTTCTCCCTGCAGGAAGCCCGAATTGATACAGGGAATCTACGCAATGGGATTCAACAGACCTTCCAAAATCCAGGGGACGGCTCTTCCGCTGATGCTCGCAGACCCGTAAGGACAATAGAATAGGACATTGTCTCCCATCGTTATATAGTTATTACAGCCTTTCAAACGTTGCTGATCTAATTACTGGTACAGACAGCGATTCCTACTCCATCACCATTAAGAGATAGAAACTATTTATTGTACGTAACTCCACTTCTTAGAACATATTTCTGTTATGTATTTATTTACATATCTATCTATCTATCTATCTATCTATCTATCTATCTATCTATCTATCTATCTATCTCTTACATCCTAGAGAATGCTGGGGTCCATTTTAGTACCATGGGGTATAGACGGGTCCGTTGGGAGCCATGGGCACTTTAAAAGTTTAACAGTGTGGGCTGGCTCCTCCCTCTATGCCCCTCCTACCAGACTCAGTTTAGAAAACGTGCCTGGAGGAGCCGGTCACAGCTAGGGGAGCTCCTAGGAGTTTTTCTAGTTTCTCTGACGTCCTAGTGGATGCTGGGAACTCCGTAAGGACCATGGGGAATAGACGGGCTCCGCAGGAGACTGGGCACTCTAAAGAAAAGATTAGGTACTATCTGGTGTGCACTGGCTCCTCCCTCTATGCCCCTCCTCCAGACCTCAGTTAGAATCTGTGCCCGGCCAGAGCTGGGTGCTCCTAGTGGGCTCTCCTGAGCTTACTAGTAAAGAAAGTATTTATTAGGTTTTTTATTTTCAGTGAGATCTGCTGGCAACAGACTCACTGCTACGAGGGACTGAGGGGAGAGAAGCAAACCTACCTGCTTGCAGCTAGCTTGTGCTTCTTAGGCTACTGGACACCATTAGCTCCAGAGGGTTCGAACACAGGCACCTGTCCTCGATCGTCCGTTCCCGTAGCCGCGCCGCCGTCCCCCTCGCAGAGCCAGAAGACAGAAGAGAAGCGATGAAATCGGCGGCTGAAGACTCCGGTCTTCATTAAGGTAGCGCACAGCACCGCAGCTGTGCGCCATTGCTCCCAGCACACTTACACACTCCGGTCACTGTAGGGTGCAGGGCGCTGGGGGGGGGCGCCCTGGGCAGCAATTGAAGTACCTTTTGGCAATAAAAATACATATATACAGTCTGGCACTGTATATATGTAAAAACCCCGGCCATTTTTTTTACACAGAAAGCGGGACAGAAGCCCGCCACTGAGGGGGCGGGGCCTTCTTCCTCAGCACACCAGCGCCATTTTCTCTTCACAGCTCCGCTGGAAGCAGCTCCCCAGGCTCTCCCCTGCAGTATCCAGGTACAAGACGGGTAAAAAAGAGAGGGGGGGCACATAAATTTAGGCGCAAATAAAACATATAAGGCAGCTATTGGGTTAATCACTTATTATCAGTGAAAATCCCTGTGTTATATAGCGCTGTGGTGTGTGCTGGCATACTCTCTCTCTGTCTCCCCAAAGGACTTTGTGGGGTCCTGTCCTCAGTCTGAGCATTCCCTGTGTGTGTGCGGTGTGTCGGTACGGCTGTGTCGACATGTTTGATGAGGAAGGTTACGTGGAGGCGGAGCAAGGGCAGATAAGTGTGGTGTCGGGGCCGACACCTGATTGGATGGATATGTGGAAGGTCTTAAACGACAATGTAAGCTCCTTACATAAAAGGTTTGATGACGCTGCAGCCTTGGGACAGCCGGGGTCTCAGCCCGCGCCTGCCCAGGCGACTCAGAAACCGTCAGGGGCTCATAAACGCCCTCTATCTCAGATGGTTGACACAGATGTCGACACGGAGTCCGACTCAAGTGTCGACGATGATGAGGCACATTTACAGTCTAAAATGACCAAGGCCATCAGATACATGATTATTGCAATGAAAGATGTATTACACATTTCTGAGAGTAACCCGGTTAATACCAAGAGGGTGTCAAAGTCAGAAAAATATCACTCTACACACTGCCATATTTGCACCTCATGCGTGTCCCCGCTGCGTGTGCATGAGCTCTCCCGTGCGTGCGCATACTCGCTGTTGCGTGCACCCGCAGGCGCACGGTATGCGCATTTACGGTAGAGTTTGTATGCGTCTAGCGTGCGACTCAATCGTAACATATTTTAACCATATAATGTATTTTGTAGATTATGGTCCCTTTGATAGAATCTGAAAGTTTAGTTAATGTAGCATGTTCATAGACAAAGAGATCCCTCTTTGTTTGATACGAAGGGTCAGACAGGGGTTATACAGTGGTGTTTAGTATCCATCGGAAGAGTATTTAATTAGCAATATTCCGGTGTTGGTTTGAAGCAGATTAATCGCTCGTGCGAATAGTTATGGACATAAGAAGTTTATGAACATTTACTATTATTTGCACTTTATTATCCATGCGGTGGGAAACCTAGTTTCCCACCCACCTGAGCAGTTGGAAATAGTCACAGCCCACCTGTATGAATCAACCTATGACCTTTTGTTATAATGCGGAGACGAATTCCTGTGTCCAATGAACAATAAGAATATAGGGATCATTGTACTGTATTGTGTGTAGTGTATAAAAGGACAAGCCGATCTGGGCCAGCTCTCTATTCTCTTCAACGGTTCTCATTGCTGATAATCGGGAGCTGGATATCCAGAAGGCGCATGCGATTGTTTCCCTTTGTGCGTAAGTTTCTCTGCAATCATATTGTCTTTATTGTTATAAGCCATTCTCTCTCTCTCTCTCCCTCCCTCTCTCTCTCTCTCTCTCTCTTTCCTTCCCCTTTAAAAGTAAATTGTATCTTTATTGTATTTTATGTGTAGTTACTTGGTTAGGTATTCTATGTTATTTTGGTAGTGTATAACTTGTATTGTATTATTCTTTTTGAACGTTCATTCATTTCCTTAAAAGGCGTTAGACCCTTAGACCGGTATTGTGTGTTCATTATATTGCAGAGGGTAATAGGAGCGTCTCTATCGCTCAAACAGCTTTAGTGTAAACATGGTTAAGCAGTGTTATATAGCTACAGTGTTTCAATACAAGGTTTACAGTGTAAGAATATCCTTTCTGTGTGTTACATTCAAGGTCTATTGATTGTTATCTTGTAAGCGTCTGCGCCGCTCGTGATCTCCTCGTGGTCTCGAGCGTCCACTACGCTGATAGCGTAGCATTACGGTAGTCGCTCACCTATAGTGTGCCCGATACCAACAGCGTATTCTTGCGAGCGTTTGTGTCGCTCGAGCGGCTCGCTCCCGATACAGCGTCCGCTACGCTAAGAGCGTACCCTTACGGTACCTCGTTCGCCTATTGCGTACTGTGTTCTTTAACCTTTTAGAGTGTTTTAAATAAGATAAATATTAGGCTTTATCAAGGGTTTATATGTTTGGGGAGAAAAAGCAGCCAGTGACTTTCCCCCCATCTGATGAATTAAATGAATTATGTGAAGAAGCGTGGAGTTCCCCTGATAAGAAATTAGTGATTTCTAAGAGGTTACTGATGGCGTACCCTTTCCCGTCAACAGACAGGTTACGTTGGGAAACATCCCCTAGGGTGGACAAGGCGCTGACACGCTTATCTAAAAAGGTGGCCCTGCCGTCTCAGGATACGGCCGCCCTAAAGGAGCCTGCGGATAGAAAGCAGGAAGCTATCCTGAAGTCAGTGTATACACACTCTGGTACTCTACTGAGACCTGCTATTGCTTCAGCCTGGATGTGTAGTGCTGTAGCAGCGTGGACAGATACTCTGTCAGACGACATAGATTCCCTCGACAGAGATACTGTTTTGCTAACCCTGGGCCATATCAAAGACGTCGTCTTATATATGCGGGATGCTCAGAGGGACATTTGCCTGCTGGGCTCTAGAATTAATGCTATGTCCATTTCTGCCAGGAGGGTCTTATGGACTCGGCAATGGGCAGGAGATGCTGATTCTAAAAAACACATGGAGGTTTTGCCTTATAAGGGTGAGGAATTGTTTGGGGACGGTCTATCGGACCTCGTGTCCACAGCGACAGCTGGAAAGTCGACTTTCTTGCCTCAGGTTTCCTCACAGCCTAAGAAAGCACCGTATTATCAAATGCAGTCCTTTCGTTCTCAGAAAGGCAAGAGGGTCAGGGGTCATCCTTCCTTGCCAGAGGCAGGGGTAGAGGTAAGAAGCTGCACCATGCAGCCAGTTCCCAGGAACAAAAGTCCTCCCCTGCTTCCACTAAGTCCACCGCATGACATTGGGGCTCCACAGGCGGAGCCAGGTGCGGTGGGGGCGCGTCTCCGAAACTTCAGCAACCAGTGGGTTCGCTCACAGGTGGATCTCTGGGCTGTACAAATTGTATCTCAGGGATACAAGCTGGAATTCGAAGTGACTCCTCCCCGCCGTTACCTCAAATCAGCCTTGCCAGCTTCCCCCATGGAAAGGGAGGTAGTACTGGCGGCAATTCACAAGCTGTACCTCCAGCAAGTGATTATCAGGGTCCCCCTCCTTCAACAGGGAAGGGGTTACTATTCCACAATGTTTGTGGTACCGAAACCGGACGGTTCGGTGAGACCCATTCTGAATTTAAAATCCTTGAACACTTATATAAAGAAATTCAAGTTCAAAATGGAATCGCTCAGAGCGGTTATTGCAAGCCTGGAAGAGGGGGATTTTATGGTGTCGCTGGACATCAAGGATGCTTACTTGCATGTCCCCATTAACCCACTTCACCAGGAGTACCTCAGGTTTGTGGTACAGGACTGTCATTACCAGTTCCAGACGTTGCCGTTTGGCCTGTCCACGGCACCGAGGATGTTTACCAAGGTAATGGCCGAAATAATGATACTCCTTCGGAAGAAGGGAGTTATAGTTATCCCGTACTTGGACGATCTCCTCATAAAGGCGAGGTCCAGAGAGCAGTTGTTGATCAGCGTAGCACTCTCTCAGGAAGTGTTGCAACAGCACGGCTGGATTCTGAATGTTCCAAAGTCGCAGCTGATTCCTACGACGCATCTGCTTTTCCTGTGCATGATTCTGGACACAGAACAGAAGAAGGTGTTTCTCCCAGTGGAGAAGGCCCAGGAATTAGCAACTCTGGTCAGGGACCTCCTGAAACCAAAACAGGTATCGGTGCATCACTGCACGCGAGTCCTGGGAAAGATGGTGGCTTCATACGAAGCCATTCCCTTCGGCAGGTTCCATGCAAGGATCTTTCAGTGGGATCTGTTGGACAAGTGGTCCGGATCGCATCTTCAGATGCATCGGCTGATCACCCTGTCCCCAAGGGCCAGGGTGTCTCTTCTGTGGTGGCTGCAGAGTGCTCACCTTCTCGAGGGCCGCAGGTTCGGCATACAGGACTGGGTCCTGGTGACCACGGATGCAAGCCTCCGAGGATGGGGGGCAGTCACTCAGGGAAGAAACTTCCAAGGGCTGTGGTCAAGTCTGGAGACTTCTCTACACATAAATATACTGGAACTAAGGGCCATTTACAACGCCCTGAGTCAAGCAGAGCCCCTGCTTCGAAACCGGCCAGTGCTGATTCAGTCAGACAACATCACGGCGGTCGCCCATGTAAACCGCCAGGGCGGCACAAGAAGCAGGATGGCAATGGCGGAAGCCACAAAGATTCTTCGGTGGGCGGAGAATCACGTGCAAGCACTGTCAGCAGTGTTCATTCCGGGAGTGGACAACTGGGAAGCAGACTTCCTCAGCAGACACGACCTCCACCCGGGAAAGTGGGGACTTTATCAAGAAGTTGTCACAACTGAGGGCCTGAGCTGACGGGAGGCAGCCTCAGTTGTAGGGGCTGAGATGTACCGGAACCTGGGAGGTTGTATCAGACCCCTGGACATGTAAGTAACATGAATAATAACTGCCCGAAGGCGTGACCACGACAACTTGGATAAAAGTCAATGATGTTTATTATGACAACTCCGCAACACAGCAGCAGTAAAAGAAAACGTAAAAGTCAGCAAAGAATAAATACAGTTCCTGGGTACTACAGGATGGCAGGAGCCACAGGGCACTGGTAGTGTGAGATAGTTCTTATGATCTTCTAGATGGAAAGTCCTTACCAGGCCCGACTGTAGCAATGGAGATAACCCAGGATTGTGCCAGCTGGTGTTCCAGGAAAAGCTGGGTTGCTGAAGATAAAACAGCTGCTGTGGATACTGGCTGGAACCAGACTGTTGTTAGCACGGAGTGGATACTGGCTGGAACCAGTTAAATAATAAATGAACTTGGGAGCGATGAAATATGAACTGAAATGTAGAACTTGAGAGCGGAGAAATAATAATACCGGTGGAGAGTGGTAAAGTGTAGAAAGGACACCGGCCCTTTAAGGGAAGCTGTACTCTGCTGGAAGCTGAGCTGGAAGCAGGTAATGTTGTAGCTGGAAACAGATGAATCCACAATGGATTGGAGAGTCAGGCTACACCGCAGGTGGAATGCTGGTGCGGGTCTCTATGGTGGAAGTCTTGAGACAGGAGCTGGAACCTGGAAGACAATCACAGGAGAGAGACAAACAGGAACTAGGTTTGACAACCAAAGCACTGACGCCTTCCTTGCTCAGGCACAGTGTATTTATACCTGCAGCAAGGAAGGGATTGGCTAGGCAATTATGCAGATTATCAATACTGAGAACAGATTGGTGGAAATGATCAGCTGACAGAATCCAAGATGGCTGCGCCCATGCAGACACTTGGAGGGAAGTTTGGTTTGTAATCCATGTGGTAATGAAAACAGTAATGGCGGCGCCGGCCACCGGAGACAGGAGGCGCCAGGCTGACAGATGCACATCCAACCACGCGGACACAGCGGAGGCCGCGGCTGACGTAATCGCCACTCAGACACTCTGCATGCAGAAGTTCAGGGACGGCGGCGGAGGCCGCGGGAGACGCCATGCCAGGTGTAATATGGCGTTTACTGTGACAGCGTCCCAGAGTGACAGGAGAGGATACAGGAATGTACACATCAGGATAACAGATGGAATCCGGTCCTGGAGCGCTGAGCCAGCCTTAGGAGGCATCTGATGGGTAAGAAATGGCGTCCAGATACCCGGATCGTGACAGCACCCCCCCCTTTAGGAGTGGCCCCAGGACACTTCTTTGGCTTTTGAGGAAACTTGGAATGGAATCTCCGGACCAAGGCAGGAGCATGGACATCAGAAGCATTGGTCCATGAACGTTCCTCAGGACCATAACCTTTCCAGTCAATAAGATATTGTAGTTGACCGTAACGGTGACGTGAGTCCAGGATCTTGGCCACTTCATACTCAACGCCTCGTTGAGTTTGGACTTTCGGAGTTGGAGGAAGTGAGGAATGAAACCGATTCAAGATCAGCGGTTTCAACAGGGAAACATGGAATGTCCTGGGTATTTTTAAGAAGGGAGGCAACTGGAGTCTGTAAGCAACAGGATTGATGACTTGTTCAATCTTGAAAGGACCGATATAGCGAGGTGCAAACTTCATACTGGGAACTCTTAACCTCAAATTCTTCGTGGATAACCATACCCGATCACCCACCTTGAGAGCAGGAACTGCTCGACGCTTCTTATCCGCAAACTTCTTGTACCTGAACGATGCCTTGAGCAGAGCTGATCGTACGCTCTTCCAGATATTGGCAAACTGATGCAAGGTGATATCCACTGCGGGAACAGAAGTTGCTGGAAGCGGTTGGAACTCAGGGACTTTAGGGTGGAATCCAAAGTTAGTGAAGAATGGTGTTGAAGCAGATGAAGAATGATACTGGTTGTTATGACAGAACTCGGCCCAGGGAAGTAATTGAACCCAGTCATCTTGAGAGGAGGACACATAGATGCGGAGGAAGGCCTCCAAGTCCTGATTCACCCTCTCGGTTTGACCATTGGTCTGAGGATGGTAAGCCGTGGAAAACTTTAGCTTGACTTGGAGGACTTGACATAAACTTCGCCAGAATTTGGCTGTGAATTGAACTCCTCGATCTGAGATAATTTCTTCAGGAAGACCGTGGAGTCGGAAGATCTCTTGTATGAATACTTGAGCCAACTTGGAAGCTGACGGAAGACCGGTGAGAGGAATGAAGTGTGCCATCTTGGTGAACCGGTCAACTACCACCCAGATGGTATTGAACTTGTTGCACATGGGTAAATCTGTAATAAAATCCATCGACAAATGGGTCCAAGGTCGACGGGGAACAGATAGTGGAACCAGTTGCCCCGCAGGCGACTGGCGGGATACCTTATGTTGAGCACACTTTGGGCAAGATGCAATAAACTCCAAGACGTCCTTTTTCAGAGTTGGCCACCAATAGGACCTAGAGATAAACTCCAGGGTTTTTTGGATACCTGTATGTCCGGCAAAACGGGAAGCATGGGCCCAATGCATGAGCTTCTTCCTTAGCATCAGTTTCACAAAACTTTTCCCTGATGGGGGCGTAGAGTCCATCCCTACCGTGGAGAATGCCAACGGATTTATAATAGGATGCTTGTCTGAAGACTCTGACTCATTTTCTTGCTCCCATGAGCGGGAAAGGGCATCGGCCTTGCGATTCTGAGAGCCCGGACAGAACTGGAGTTTAAAGTCGAACCTGGAAAAGAAAAGTGCCCATCTGGCCTGACGAGGGTTAAGACATTGTGCGCCTTTCAGATATAAAAGGTTCTTGTGGTCTGTAAGTATGGTGATTGAATGAGAAGCTCCCTCCAACAGATACCTCCACTCTTCTAGAGCGAGCTTGATGGCTAGCAACTCCTGGTCGCCAATGGCATAGTTGCGCTCAGCTGGGGAGAACTTCCGGGAGAAGAAACTGCAAGGGTGTAAATGGCCATCTTTAGCCCTCTGAGATAACACCGCTCCTACTCCAACGGAGGAGGCATCCACCTCTAAGATGAAAGGAGAGTCGATGTCAGGCTGTTTCAGAACAGGCGCAGAGATGAACCTTTGTTTTAAAAGATGAAATGCTTGCATGGCTTCTTCAGACCACTTGGACGGGTTAGCACCCTTCTTAGTGAAAGCAGTAATAGGCGCCACAATGGTGGAAAAGTCTCGTATAAACTTTCGGTAATAGTTGGCGAACCCTAAGAACCTCTGGACCCCTTTGAGGGTTAAGGGTACCGGCCAATTTTGGATTGCTTGTAGTTTCTCAGGATCCATCTCTAGTCCGGAACCGGACACAATGTACCCTAGAAACGGAATGGACTTGACTTCAAAGACGCATTTTTCTAATTTGCAATAGAGATGATTGACACGGAGACGGGACAGAACCTCTTTAACCCAAAAACGATGTTCCTCTAAATCGTTGGCAAAAATGAGGATATCGTCTAGATAGACCACGACATGACGGTATAGAATGTCTCTGAAGATCTCATTGACAAAATGCTGGAAGACAGCTGGAGCATTGCTCAATCCGAAGGGCATGACGAGGTACTCATAATGTCCGTCACGGGTGTTAAAGGCGGTCTTCCACTCGTCACCCTCACGGATCCGGATGAGATTGTATGCACCTCTCAAGTCCAGCTTTGTAAAGATGGTAGCTCCGCTAACTCTGTCAAAGAGCTCAGTAATCAGGGGTAAAGGATAACGGTTCTTGATGGTAATGTCGTTCAAACCTCTGTAGTCGATGCACGGCCGCAGACCACCATCTTTCTTTTTTACAAAAAAGAAGCCTGCGCCGGCTGGAGAAGAAGAAGGTCGAATGAACCCCTTTGCTAGGTTCTCTTTAATATATTCCTCCATAGAATGCGTCTCAGGCAGAGACAACGGATAAGTTCGGCCTCGAGGTGGAACCTTCCCTGGAACGAGATCAATCGGGCAGTCCCATTCTCTATGAGGAGGAAGGATATCAGCAGAAGCTTTACTGAACACATCCGTGAAATCTTGATATGGAGGAGGTGGAACATCAGACGACCTGGGGGAGGAAGAACAGACAGGCAATACTTTAAACAAACATGTCTCAGCACAGGAGGAACCCCATGCCAGGATTTGCGTAGTCGTCCAATCAATTGTAGGATTGTGAAGACGGAGCCATGGAAGGCCCAGGACCACAGGATGTGTGGCTCTTGGAATCACTAAAAAAGAAATAAGTTCGGAATGAAGAACTCCCACTCTCAGACGAACTGGTAGAGTCCTTAAAGAAATAACTGCATCAAAAATTTTGCTGCCATCCACGGCAGTTAAAGAAATGGACGAAGGAAGTCTCTCGGTGGGTAGGGACCACCGTTTAACATAGGCTTCGGTAATAAAGTTCCCAGCTGCTCCGGAATCAAGGAGGGCAATGACGTTCCGATAACGTTGAGCAACTTGAAGCGAGACTGGGAGATTACAATCTTGAGGAGATGGAGAGGAGATCATTACTCCTAGCCGGCCCTCTCCTTGGCGAGCTAGGATTTGGAGTTTCCCGGACGTTTGGGACAGGCATTAATGGTGTGAGACGGAGCTGCACAATAGAGACAGAGAGACTCGGAGAGACGTCTTCGGCGCTCAGCAGGAGTTAAACGGGAACGGCCAAGTTGCATGGGCTCATCTTTAGATGGTGACAGTTGACGAGGAGGAGGAGCAGAAGATTTTGGAGCAGATGATCTTCCACGCTCAGTTGCTCTCTCTCTGAAACGTAAATCAACTTTCGTGCAGAGTGAGATTAGCTCATCTAACTTAGAAGGTAAGTCTCTGGTAGCTAACTCATCTTTAATACGCTCAGATAAGCCATGCCAGAATGCAGCATACAGGGCCTCGTCGTTCCATGCCAGTTCGGATGCCAGGATCTGGAACTGTATCAGATATTGTCCTACAGTACGTGACCCCTGGCGTAAACGGAGAATCTCGGATGAAGCTGAGGTTACCCGGCCTGGCTCGTCGAAGATGCGCCTGAATGTTGACACGAAGGCAGTGTAGGAAGATAGCAGGGTGTCGGACCTCTCCCATAACGGTGATGCCCAATCAAGGGCTGAGCCATTGAGAAGAGAAATAATGTAGGCAATTTTTGTACGGTCACTGGGAAAATTGCCAGGTTGTAGCTCAAACTGAATCTCACACTGGTTGAGAAATCCCCTGCAGAATCTTGGAGATCCGTCAAATTTTGCTGGCGTTGGAAGATGAAGACGTGGAGCAGAAATGGGTAAGGTGGGTGGGGTTATAGCTGGAGTCACTGTGGTTGACGCACCAGACGCGCCTGATCCACGGAGAGTTGTCTGAATCCCATCCAGCCGAGTAGAGAGATCCTGGAGACAGCGGATGATGTGGCCCTGTGCAGCCTCCTGATGTTCTAGTCGGGCTGCCAGTTCTTGCATCGGCCTGGCCGCTTGATCCTGGTCTCCGGCTGGATTCATTAGGTCAGTGCTTACTGTCACAACTGAGGGCCTGAGCTGACGGGAGGCAGCCTCAGTTGTAGGGGCTGAGATGTACCGGAACCTGGGAGGTTGTATCAGACCCCTGGACATGTAAGTAACATGAATAATAACTGCCCGAAGGCGTGACCACGACAACTTGGATAAAAGTCAATGATGTTTATTATGACAACTCCGCAACACAGCAGCAGTAAAAGAAAACGTAAAAGTCAGCAAAGAATAAATACAGTTCCTGGGTACTACAGGATGGCAGGAGCCACAGGGCACTGGTAGTGTGAGATAGTTCTTATGATCTTCTAGATGGAAAGTCCTTACCAGGCCCGACTGTAGCAATGGAGATAACCCAGGATTGTGCCAGCTGGTGTTCCAGGAAAAGCTGGGTTGCTGAAGATAAAACAGCTGCTGTGGATACTGGCTGGAACCAGACTGTTGTTAGCACGGAGTGGATACTGGCTGGAACCAGTTAAATAATAAATGAACTTGGGAGCGATGAAATATGAACTGAAATGTAGTACTTGAGAGCGGAGAAATAATAATACCGGTGGAGAGTGGTAAAGTGTAGAAAGGACACCGGCCCTTTAAGGGAAGCTGTACTCTGCTGGAAGCTGAGCTGGAAGCAGGTAATGTTGTAGCTGGAAACAGATGAATCCACAATGGATTGGAGAGTCAGGCTACACCGCAGGTGGAATGCTGGTGCGGGTCTCTATGGTGGAAGTCTTGAGACAGGAGCTGGAACCTGGAAGACAATCACAGGAGAGAGACAAACAGGAACTAGGTTTGACAACCAAAGCACTGACGCCTTCCTTGCTCAGGCACAGTGTATTTATACCTGCAGCAAGGAAGGGATTGGCTAGGCAATTATGCAGATTATCAATACTGAGAACAGATTGGTGGAAATGATCAGCTGACAGAATCCAAGATGGCTGCGCCCATGCAGACACTTGGAGGGAAGTTTGGTTTGTAATCCATGTGGTAATGAAAACAGTAATGGCGGCGCCGGCCACCGGAGACAGGAGGCGCCAGGCTGACAGATGCACATCCAACCACGCGGACACAGCGGAGGCCGCGGCTGACGTAATCGCCACTCAGACACTCTGCATGCAGAAGTTCAGGGACGGCGGCGGAGGCCGCGGGAGACGCCATGCCAGGTGTAATATGGCGTTTACTGTGACAGCGTCCCAGAGTGACAGGAGAGGATACAGGAATGTACACATCAGGATAACAGATGGAATCCGGTCCTGGAGCGCTGAGCCAGCCTTAGGAGGCATCTGATGGGTAAGAAATGGCGTCCAGATACCCGGATCGTGACAGAAGTCTTCACACAGATTGCAAAGCGATGGGAACTGCCACAGGTGGACATGATGGCGTCCCGCCTCAACAAAAAGTTAAAAAGATATTGCGCCAGGTCAAGGGACCCTCAGGCGATAGCTGTGGACGCCCTAGTGACACCGTGGGTGTACCAGTCGGTATATGTGTTTCCTCCTCTTCCTCTCATACCCAAGGTACTGAGAATAGTAAGAAAGAGAGGAATAAGAACAATACTCATTGTTCCGGATTGGCCAAGAAGGACTTGGTACCCGGAACTGCAAGAAATGCGCACAGAGGACCCATGGCCTCTGCCTCTCAGACAGGACCTGCAGCAACAAGGGCCCTGTCTGTTCCAAGACTTACCGCGGCTGCGTTTGACGGCATGGCGGTTGAACGCCGGATCCTAGCGGAAAAAGGCATTCCGGATGAAGTTATTCCTACGCTGATAAAGGCTAGGAAGGACGTGACAGCAAAGCATTATCACCGTATATGGTGAAAATATGTTGCTTGGTGTGAGGCCAGGACGGCCCCTACAGAGGAATTCCAGCTGGGTCGATTCCTGCACTTCCTACAGTCAGGGGTGACTATGGGCCTAAAATTGGGGTCCATAAAGGTCCAGATTTCGGCCCTATCCATTTTCTTTCAAAAAGAACTGGCTTCACTGCCTGAGGTTCAGACGTTTGTTAAGGGAGTGCTGCATATTCAATCCCCTTTTGTGCCACCAGTGGCACCCTGGGATCTTAACGTTGTGTTGGATTTCCTGAAATCCCACTGGTTTGAGCCACTTAAGACCGTGGAACTAAAGTATCTCACGTGGAAAGTGGTCATGCTGTTGGCCTTAGCATCGGCTAGGCGTGTGTCGGAATTGGCGGCTTTGTCATGTAAAAGCCCATATCTGATCTTCCATATGGACAGGGCAGAATTGAGGACTTGTCCCCAATTTCTCCCAAAGGTGGTATCATCGTTTCATTTGAACCAACCTATTGTGGTGCCTGCGGCTACTCGGGACTTGGAGGACTCCAAGTTTCTGGACGTAGTCAGGGCTTTGAAAATATATGTTTCCAGAACGGCTGGAGTCAGGAAGACTGACTCACTGTTTATCCTGCATGCACCCAACAAGCTGGGTGCTCCTGCTTCAAAGCAAACTATTGCTCGCTGGATCTGTAGCACGATTCAGCTGGCTCATTCTGCGGCTGGATTGCCGCATCCAAAATCAGTAAAAGCCCATTCCACAAGGAAGGTGGGCTCTTCTTGGGCGGCTGCCCGAGGGGTCTCGGCTTTACAGCTTTGCCGAGCGGCTACTTGGTCGGGTTCAAACACCTTTGCAAAGTTCTACAAGTTTGATACCCTGGCTGAGGAGGACCTTGTGTTTGCTCATTCGGTGCTGCAGAGTCATCCGCACTCTCCCGCCCGTTTGGGAGCTTTGGTATAATCCCCATGGTCCTTACGGAGTTCCCAGCATCCACTAGGACGTCAGAGAAAAATAAGAATTTACTTACCGATAATTCTATTTCTCATAGTCCGTAGTGGATGCTGGGGACTCCGTAAGGACCATGGGGAAATAGCGGCTCCGCAGGAGACTGGGCACATCTAAAGAAAGCTTTAGGACTATCTGGTGTGCACTGGCTCCTCCCCCTATGACCCTCCTCCAAGCCTCAGTTAGGATACTGTGCCCGGACGAGCGTACACAATAAGGAAGGATTTTGAATCCCGGGTAAGACTCATACCAGCCACACCAATCACACCGTATAACCTGTGATCTGAACCCAGTTAACAGCATGATAACAGAGGAGCCTCTGAAAGATGGCTCACAACAATAATAACCCGATTTTTGTAACAATAACTATGTACAAGTATTGCAGACAATCCGCACTTGGGATGGGCGCCCAGCATCCACTACGGACTATGAGAAATAGAATTATCGGTAAGTAAATTCTTATTTTCTCTAACGTCCTAAGTGGATGCTGGGGACTCCGTAAGGACCATGGGGATTATACCAAAGCTTCCAAACGGGCGGGAGAGTGCGGATGACTCTGCAGCACCAATGTGAGAGAACTCCAGGTCCTCCTCAGCCAGGATATCAATTTTGTATAATTTTACAAACGCATTTGCTCCTGACCAAGTAGCTGCTCGGCAAAGTTGTAAAGCCGAGACCCCTCGGGCAGCCGCCCAAGATGAGCCCACCTTCCTTGTGGAGTGGGCATTTACAGATTTTTGGCTGTGGCAGGCCTGCCACAGAATGTGCAAGCTGAATTGTACTACAAATCCAACGAGCAATAGTCTGCTTAGAAGCAGGAGCACCCAGCTTGTTGGGTGCATACAGGATAAACAGCGAGTCAGATTTCCTGACTCCAGCCCTCCTGGAAACATATATTTTCAGGGCCCTGACAACGTCCAGCAACTTGGAGTCCTCCAAGTCCCTAGTAGCCGCAGGCACCACAAATAGGTTGGTTCAGGTGAAACGCTGAAACCACCTTAGGGAGAAACTGAGGACGAGTCCTCAATTCCGCCCTGTCCGAATGGAACATCAGATAAGGGCTTTTTCAGGATAAAGCCGCCAATTCTGACACGCGCCTGGCCCAGGCCAGGGCCAACAGCATGACCACTTTCCATGTGAGATATTTTAACTCCACAGATTTAAGTGGTTCAAACCAATGTGACTTTTGGAACCCAAAACTACATTGAGATCCCAAAGTGCCACTGGAGGCACAAAAGGAGGCTGTATATGCAGTACCCCTTTTACAAACGTCTGAACTTCAGGGACTGAAGCTAGTTCTTTTTGGAAGAAAATTGACAGGGCCGAAATTTGAACCTTAATGGACCCCAATTTCAGGCCCATAGACACTCCTGTTTGCAGGAAATGTAGGAATCGACCCAGTTGAATTTCCACCGTCGGGCCTTACTGGCCTCGCACCACGCAACATATTTTCGCCAATTGCGGTGATAATGTTTTTGCGGTTACATCCTTCCTGGCTTTGATCAGGATAGGGATGACTTCATCCGGAATGCCTTTTTTCCTTCAGGATCCGGCGTTCAACCGCCATGCCGTCAAACGCAGCCGCGGTAAGTCTTGGAACAGACAGGGTCCTTGCTGGAGCAGGTCCCTTCTTAGAGGTAGAGGCCACGGATCCTCCGTGAGCATCTCTTGAAGTCCCGGTTACCAAATCCTTCTTGGCCAATCCGGAGCCACGAATATAGTGCTTACTCCTCTCCATCTTATCAATCTCAGTACCTTGGGTATGAGAGGCAGAGGAGGGAACACATACCCTGACTGGTACACCCACGGTGTTACCAGAGCGTCTACAGCTATTGCCTGAGGGTCCCTGGACCTGGCGCAATACCTGTCGAGTTTTTCCCAACGGTTTATAATCATGTGGAAGACTTCTGGGTGAAGTCCCCACTCTCCCGGGTGGAGGTCGTGCTGAGGAAGTCTGCTTCCCAGTTGTCCACTCCCGGAATGAATACTGCTGACAGTGCTATCACATGATTTTCCGCCCAGCGAAGAATCCTTGCAGCTTCTGCCATTGCCCTCCTGCTTCTTGTGCCACCCTGTCTGTTTACGTGGGTGACTGCCGTGATGTTGTCCGACTGGATCAACACCGGCTGACCTTGAAGCAGAGGTCTTGCTAAGCTTAGAGCATTGTAAATGTCCCTTAGCTTCAGGATATTTATGTGAAGTGATGTCTCCAGGCTTGACCATAATTCCTGGATATTCCTTCCCTGTGTGACTGCTCCCCAGCCTCGCAGGCTGGCATCCGTGGTTACCAGGACCCAGTCCTGAATGCCGAATCTGCGGCCCTCTAGAAGATGAGCACTCTGCAACCACCACAGGAGGGACACCCTTGTCCTTGGTGACAGGGTTATCCGCTGATGCATCTGAAGATGCGACCCGGACCATTTGTCCAGCAGGTCCCACTGGAAAGTTCTTGCGTGGAATCTGCCGAATGGGATTGCTTCGTAGGAAGCCACCATTTTACCCAGAACCCTTGTGCATTGATGCACTGAGACTTGGCTCGGTTTTAGGAGGTTCCTGACTAGCTCGGATAACTCCCTGGCTTTCTCCTCCGGGAGAAACACCTTTTTCTGGACTGTGTCCAGGATCATCCCTAGGAACAGAAGACAAGTCGTCGGAACCAGCTGCGATTTTGGAATATTGAGAATCCAACCGTGCTGCAGCAACACTACCTGAGATAGTGCTACACCGACCTCCAACTGTTCCCTGGATCTTACCCTTATCAGGGAATCGTCCAAGTAAGGGATAAATAAAATTCCCTTCCTTTGAAGGAATATCATCATTTCGGCCATTACCTTGGTAAAGACCCGGGGTGCCGTGGACCATCCATACGGCAGCGTCTGAACTGATAGTGACAGTTCTGTACCATAAACCTGAGGTACCCTTGGTGAGAAGGGTAAATTTTGACATGAAGGTAAGCATCCTTGATGTCCCGAGACATCATGTAGTCCCCTTCTTCCAGGTTCGCAATCACTGCTCTGAGTGACTCAATCTTGAATTTGAACCTCTGTATGTAAGTGTTCAAAGATTTTAGATTTAGAATCGGTCTCACCGAGCCGTCCGGCTTCGGTACCACAACAGTGTGGAATAATACCCCGTTCGCTGTTGCAGGAGGGGTATCTTGATTATCACCTGCTGGGAATACAGCTTGTGAATGGCTTCCAAAACTGTCTCCCTGTCAGAAGGAGACATCGGTAAAGCCGACTTTAGGAAACGGCGAGGGGGAGACGTCTCAAATTCTAATTTGTACCCCTGAGATATCACCTGAAGGATCCAGGGGTCTACTTGCGAGTGAGCCCACTGCGCGCTGAAATTCATTGAGACGGGCCCCCCACCGTGCCTGATTCTGCTTGTAAAGCCCCAGCGTATACTGAGGGCTTGGCAGAGGCGGGAGAGGGTTTCTGTTCCTGGGAACTGGCTGATTTCTGCAGCCTTTTTCCTCTCCCTCTGTCACGGGGCAGAAATGAGGAACCTTTTGCCCGCTTATCCACGAAAAGACTGCGCCTGATAATACGGCGTCTTCTCATGTTGAGAGGCGACCTGGGGTACAAACGTGGATTTCCCAGCTGTTGCCGTGGCCACCAGGTCTGAAAGACCGACCCCAAATAACTCCTCCCCTTAATAAGGCAATACTTCCAAATGCCGTTTGGAATACGCATCACCTGACCACTGACGTGTCCATAACCCTCTACTGGTAGAAATGGACAACGCACTTAGACTTGATGCCAGTCGGCAAATATTCCGCTGTGCATCACGCATATATAGAAATGCATCTTTCAAATGCTCTATAGGCAAAAATATACTGTCCCTATCTAGGGTATCAATATTTTCAGTCAGGGAATCCGACCACGCCAACCCAGCACTGCACATCCAGGCTGAGGCGATTGCTGGTCGCAGTATAACACCAGTATGTGTGTAAATACATTTTAGGATACCCTCCTGCTTTCTATCAGCAGGATCCTTAAGGGCGGCCATCTCAGGAGAGGATAGAACCCTTACAAGCGTGTGAGCGCTTTATCCACCCTAGGGGGTGTTTCCCAACGCACCCTAACCTCTGGCGGGAAAGGATATAATGCCAATAACATTTTAGAAATTATCAGTTGTTATCGGGGGAAACCCACGCATCATCACACACCTCATTTAATTTCTCAGATTCAGGAAAACTACAGGTAGTTTTTCCTCACCGAACATAATACCCCTTTTTGGTGGTACTCGTATTATCAGAAATGTGTAAAACATTTTTCATTGCCTCAATCATGTAACGTGTGGCCCTACTGGAAGTCACATTTGTCTCTTCACCGTCGACACTGGAGTCAGTATCCGTGTCGGCGTCTATATCTGCCATCTGAGGTAACGGGCGCTTTAGAGCCCCTGACGGCCTATGAGACGTCTGGACAGGCACAAGCTGAGTAGCCGGCTGTCTCATGTCAACCACTGTCTTTTATACAGAGCTGACACTGTCACGTAATTTCTTCCAACAGTTCATCCACTCAGGTGTCGACCCCCTAGGGGGTGACATCACTATTACAGGCAATCTGCTCCGTCTCCACATCATTTTTCTCCTCATACATGTCGACACAAAAGTACCGACATACAGCACACACACAGGGAATGTTCTGATAGAGGACAGGACCCCACTAGCCCTTTGGGGAGACAGAGGGAGAGTTTGCCAGCACACACCAGAGCGCTATATATATACAGGGATAACCTTATATAAGTGTTTTTCCCCTTATACAGGTTGAGTATCCCATATCCAAATATTCCGAAATACGGAATATTCCGAAATACGGACTTTTTTGAGTGAGAGTGAGATAGTGAAACCTTTGTTTTTTGATGGCTCAATGTACACAAACTTTGTTTAATACACAAAGTTATTAAAAATATTGTATTAAATGACCTTCAGGCAGTGTGTATAAGGTGTATATGAAACATAAATGAATTGTGTGAATGTAGACACACTTTGTTTAATGCACAAAGTTATAAAAAATATTGGCTAAAATGACCTTAAGGCTGTGTGTATAAAGTGTATATGTAACATAAATGCATTCTGTGCTTAGCTTTAGGTTCCATCGACATGATATCTCATTATGGTATGCAATTATTCCAAAATACGGAAAAATCCGATATCCAAAATACCTCTGGTCCCAAGCATTTTGGATAAGGGAGACTCAACCTGTAGCTGCTGTATAGTTAATACTGCGCCTAATTTGTGCCCCCCTCTCTTTTTTAACCCTTTCTGTAGTGTAGTGACTGCAGGGGAGAGCCAGGGAGCTTCCCTCCAACGGAGCTGTGAGGGAAAATGGCGCCAGTGTGCTGAGGAGATAGGCTCCGCCCCCTTATCGGCGGCCTTATCACCCGTTTTTTTATGTATTTTGGCAAGGGTTAAATGCATCCATATAGCCCAGGAGCTACCGGAGTGTGAAGTGTGCTGAGAGCAATGGCGCACAGCTGCAGTGCTGTGCGCTACCTTGTTGAAGACAGGACGTCTTCTGCCGCCGATTTTCCGGACCTCTTCTGCCTTCTGGCTCTGTAAGGGGGCCGGCGGCGCGGCTCTGGGACCCATCCAAGCTGGGCCTGTGATCGTCCCTCTGGAGCTAATGTCCAGTAGCCTAAGAAGCCCAATCCACTCTGCACGCAGGTGAGTTCGCTTCTTCTCCCCTTAGTCCCTCGATGCAGTGAGCCTGTTGCCAGCAGGTCTCACTGAAAATAAAAAACCTAAACTAAAACTTTCACTAAGAAGCTCAGGAGAGCCCCTAGTGTGCACCCTTCTCGTTCGGGCACAGAGATCTAACTGAGGCTTGGAGGAGGGTCATAGGGGGAGGAGCCAGTGCACACCAGATAGTCCTAAAGCTTTCTTTAGATATGCCCAGTCTCCTGCGGAGCCGCTATTTCCCCATGGTCCTTACGGAGTCCCCAGCATCCACTTAGGACGTTAGAGAAAATAAGAATTTACTTACCGATAATTCTATTTCTCGTAGTCCGTAGTGGATGCTGGGGACTCCGTAAGGACCATGGGGAATAGCGGCTCCGCAGGAGACTGGGCACAAAAGTAAAGCTTTAGAACTACCTGGTGTGCACTGGCTCCTCCCCCTATGACCCTCCTCCAAGCCTCAGTTAGGATACTGTGCCCGGACGAGCGTACACAATAAGGAAGGATTTTGAATCCCGGGTAAGACTCATACCAGCCACACCAATCACACCGTATAACTCGTGATCTAAACCCAGTTAACAGCATGATAACAGAGGAGCCTCTAGAAAAGATGGCTCACTACAGCAATAACCCGATTTTTTGGTAACAATAACTATGTACCAGTATTGCAGACAATCCGCACTTGGGATGGGCGCCCAGCATCCACTACGGACTACGAGAAATAGAATTATCGGTAAGTAAATTCTTATTTTCTCTAACGTCCTAAGTGGATGCTGGGGACTCCGTAAGGACCATGGGGATTATACCAAAGCTCCCAAACGGGCGGGAGAGTGCGGATGACTCTGCAGCACCAAATGAGAGAACTCCAGGTCCTCCTCAGCCAGGGTATCAATTTTGTAGAATTTTACAAACGTATTTGCTCCTGACCAAGTAGCTGCTCGGCAAAGTTGTAAAGCCGAGACCCCTCGGGCAGCCGCCCAAGATGAGCCCACCTTCCTTGTGGAGTGGGCATTTACAGATTTTTGGCTGTGGCAGGCCTGCCACAGAATGTGCAAGCTGAATTGTACTACAAATCCAACGAGCAATAGTCTGCTTAGAAGCAGGAGCACCCAGCTTGTTGGGTGCATACAGGATAAACAGCGAGTCAGATTTTCTGACTCCAGCCGTCCTGGAAACATATATTTTCAGGGCCCTGACAACGTCTAGCAACTTGGAGTCCTCCAAGTCCCTAGTAGCCGCAGGCACCACAATAGGTTGGTTCAGGTGAAACGCTGAAACCACCTTAGGGAGAAACTGAGGACGAGTCCTCAATTCCGCCCTGTCCGAATGGAAAATCAGATAAGGGCTTTTACAGGATAAAGCCGCCAATTCTGACACGCGCCTGGCCCAGGCCAGGGCCAACAGCATGACCACTTTCCATGTGAGATATTTTAACTCCACAGATTTAAGTGGTTCAAACCAATGTGACTTTTGGAACCCAAAAACTACATTGAGATCCCAAAGTGCCACTGGAGGCACAAAAGGAGGCTGTATATGCAGTACCCCTTTTACAAACGTCTGAACTTCAGGGACTGAAGCTAGTTCTTTTTGGAAGAAAATTGACAGGGCCGAAATTTGAACCTTAATGGACCCCAATTTCAGGCCCATAGACACTCCTGTTTGCAGGAAATGTAGGAATCGACCCAGTTGAATTTTCTCCGTCGGGCCTTACTGGCCTCGCACCACGCAACATATTTTCGCCAAATGCGGTGATAATGTTTTGCGGTTACATCCTTCCTGGCTTTGATCAGGATAGGGATGACTTCATCCGGAATGCCTTTTTTCCTTCAGGATCCGGCGTTCAACCGCCATGCCGTCAAACGCAGCCGCGGTAAGTCTTGGAACAGACAGGGTCCTTGCTGGAGCAGGTCCCTTCTTAGAGGTAGAGGCCACGGATCCTCCGTGAGCATCTCTTGAAGTTCCGGTTACCAAGTCCTTCTTGGCCAATCCGGAGCCACGAATATAGTGCTTACTCCTCTCCATCTTATCAATCTCAGTACCTTGGGTATGAGAGGCAGAGGAGGGAACACATACACTGACTGGTACACCCACGGTGTTACCAGAGCGTCTACAGCTATTGCCTGAGGGTCCCTTGACCTGGCGCAATACCTGTCGAGTTTTTCCCAACGGTTTATAATCATGTGGAAGACTTCTGGGTGAAGTCTCCACTCTCCCGGGTGGAGGTCGTGTCTGCTGAGGAAGTCTGCTTCCCAGTTGTCCACTCCCGGAATGAATACTGCTGACAGTGCTATCACATGATTTTCCGCCCAGCGAAGAATCCTTGCAGCTTCTGCCATTGCCCTCCTGCTTCTTGTGCCACCCTGTCTGTTTACGTGGGTGACTGTCGTGATGTTGTCCGACTGGATCAACACCGGCTGACCTTGAAGCAGAGGTCTTGCTAAGCTTAGAGCATTGTAAATGTCCCTTAGCTTCAGGATATTTATGTGAAGTGATGTCTCCAGGCTTGACCATAAGCCCTGGAAATTCCTTCCCTGTGTGACTGCTCCCCAGCCTCGCAGGCTGGCATCCGTGGTCACCAGGACCCAGTCCTGAATGCCGAATCTGCGGCCCTCTAGAAGATGAGCACTCTGCAACCACCACAGGAGGGACACCCTTGTCCTTGGTGACAGGGTTATCCGCTGATGCATCTGAAGATGCGACCCGGACCATTTGTCCAGCAGGTCCCACTGGAAAGTTCTTGCGTGGAATCTGCCGAATGGGATTGCTTCGTAGGAAGCCACCATTTTACCCAGAACCCTTGTGCATTGATGCACTGAGAGTTGGCTCGGTTTTAGGAGGTTCCTGACTAGCTCGGATAACTCCCTGGCTTTCTCCTCCGGGAGAAACACCTTTTTCTGGACTGTGTCCAGGATCATCCCTAGGAACAGAAGACGAGTCGTCGGAACCAGCTGCGATTTTGGAATATTGAGAATCCAATCGTGCTGCCGCAACACTACCTGAGATAGTGCTACACCGACCTCCAACTGTTCCCTGGATCTTACCCTTATCAGGGAATCGTCCAAGTAAGGGATAACTAAAATTCCCTTCCTTCGAAGGATTATCATCATTTCGGCCATTACCTTGGTAAAGACCCGGGGTGCCGTGGACCATCCATACGGCAGCGTCTGAACTGATAGTGACAGTTCTGTACCATAAACCTGAGGTACCCTTGGTGAGAAGGGTAAATTGGGACATGAAGGTAAGCATCCTTGATGTCCCGAGACATCATGTAGTCCCCTTCTTCCAGGTTCGCAATCACTGCTCTGAGTGACTCAATCTTGAATTTGAACCTCTGTATGTAAGTGTTCAAAGATTTTAGATTTAGAATCGGTCTCACCGAGCCGTCCGGCTTCGGTACCACAACAGTGTGGAATAATACCCCGTTCCCTGTTGCAGGAGGGGTACCTTGATTATCACCTGCTGGGAATACAGCTTGTGAATGGCTTCCAAAACTGTCTCCCTGTCAGAAGGAGACATCGGTAAAGCCGACTTTAGGAAACGGCGAGGGGGAGACGTCTCGAATTCCAATTTGTACCCCTGAGATATCACCTGAAGGATCCAGGGGTCTACTTGCGAGTGAGCCCACTGCGCGCTGAAATTCATTGAGACGGGCCCCCCACCGTGCCTGATTCTGCTTGTAAAGCCCCAGCGTCATACTGAGGGCTTGGCAGAGGCGGGAGAGGGTTTCTGTTCCTGGGAACTGACTGATTTCTGCAGCCTTTTTCCTCTCCCTCTGTCACGGGGCAGAAATGAGGAACCTTTTGCCCGCTTGTCCACGAAAAGACTGCGTCTGATAATACGGCGTCTTCTCATGTTGAGAGGCGACCTTGGGTACAAACGTGGATTTCCCAGCTGTTGCCGTGGCCACCAGGTCTGAAAGACCGACCCCAAATAACTCCTCCCCTTAATAAGGCAATACTTCCAAATGCCGTTTGGAATCCGCATCACCTGACCACTGTCGTGTCCATAACCCTCTACTGGTAGAAATGGACAACGCACTTAGACTTGATGCCAGTCGGCAAATATTCCGCTGTGCATCACGCATATATAGAAATGCATCTTTCAAATGCTCTATAGGCAATAATATACTGTCCCTATCTAGGGTATCAATATTTTCAGTCAGGGAATCCGACCACGCCAACCCAGCACTGCACATCCAGGCTGAGGCGATTGCTGGTCGCAGTATAACACCAGTATGTGTGTAAATACATTTTAGGATACCCTCCTGCTTTCTATCAGCAGGATCCTTAAGGGCGGCCATCTCAGGAGAGGGTAGAGCCCTTGTTCTTACAAGCGTGTGAGCGCTTTATCCACCCTAGGGGGTGTTTCCCAACGCACCCTAACCTCTGGCGGGAAAGGATATAATGCCAATAACATTTTAGAAATTATCAGTTGTTATCGGGGGAAACCCACGCATCATCACACACCTCATTTAATTTCTCAGATTCAGGAAAACTACAGGTAGTTTTTCCTCACCGAACATAATACCCCTTTTTGGTGGTACTCGTATTATCAGAAATGTGTAAAACATTTTTCATTGCCTCAATCATGTAACGTGTGGCCCTACTGGAAGTCACATTTGTCTCTTCACCGTCGACACTGGAGTCAGTATCCGTGTCGGCGTCTATATCTGCCATCTGAGGTAACGGGCGCTTTAGAGCCCCTGACGGCCTATGAGACGTCTGGACAGGCACAAGCTGAGTAGCCGGCTGTCTCATGTCAACCACTGTCTTTTATACAGAGCTGACACTGTCACGTAATTCCTTCCAACAGTTCATCCACTCAGGTGTCGACCCCCTAGGGGGTGACATCACTATTACAGGCAATCTGCTCCGTCTCCACATCATTTTTCTCCTCATACATGTCGACACAAATGTACCGACACACAGCACACACACAGGGAATGCTCTGATAGAGGACAGGACCCCACTAGCCCTTTGGGGAGACAGAGGGAGAGTTTGCCAGCACACACCAGAGCGCTATATATATACAGGGATAACCTTATATAAGTGTTTTTCCCCTTATAGCTGCTGTATTGTTAATACTGCGCCTAATTAGTGCCCCCCTCTCTTTTTTAACCCTTTCTGTAGTGTAGTGACTGCAGGGGAGAGCCAGGGGAGCTTCCCTCCAACTGAGCTGTGAGGGAAAATGGCGCCAGTGTGCTGAGGAGATAGGCTCCGCCCCTTTTTCGCGGACTTTTCTCCTGCTTTTTTATGGATTCTGGCAGGGGTTAAAATTCATCCATATAGCCCTGGGGGCTATATGTGATGTATTTTCGCCAGCCAAGGTGTTTTTATTGCTGCTCAGGGCGCCCCCCCCTAGCGCCCTGCACCCTCAGTGACCGAAGTGTGAAGTGTGCTGAGGAGCAAAGGCGCACAGCTGCAGTGCTGTGCGCTACCTTGGTGAAGACAGGACGTCTTCTGCCGCCGATTTTCCGGACCTCTTCTGTCTTCTGGCTCTGTAAGGGGGGCGGCGGCGCGGCTCTGGGACCCATCCATGGCTGGGCCTGTGATCGTCCCTCTGGAGCTAATGTCCAGTAGCCTAAGAAGCCCAATCCACTCTGCACGCAGGTGAGTTTGCTTCTTCTCCCCTTAGTCCCTCGATGCAGTGAGCCTGTTGCCAGCAGGTCTCACTGAAAATAAAAAACCTAAAACTAAACTTTTCACTAAGCAGCTCAGGAGAGCCACCTAGTGTGCACCCTTCTCGTTCGGGCACAGAAATCTAACTGAGGCTTGGAGGAGGGTCATAGGGGGAGGAGCCAGTGCACACCAGGTAGTTCTAAAGCTTTACTTTTGTGCCCAGTCTCCTGCGGAGCCGCTATTCCCCATGGTCCTTACGGAGTCCCCAGCATCCACTTAGGACGTTAGAGAAATAAGAATTTACTCACCGGTAATTCTATTTCTCGTAGTCCGTAGTGGATGCTGGGCGCCCGTCCCAAGTGCGGACTTTCTGCAATACGTGTATATAGTTATTGCTTAAATAAGGGTTATTGTTATGAGCCATCCGTTGAGTGAGGCTCAGTTGTTGTTCATACTGTTAACTGGGTAAGGTTATCACAAGTTGTACGGTGTGATTGGTGTGGCTGGTATGAGTCTTACCCTGGATTCCAAAAATCCTTTCCTTGTAATGTCAGCTCTTCCGGGCACAGTTTCCCTAACTGAGGTCTGGAGGAGGGGCATAGAGGGAGGAGCCAGTGCACACCAGATAGTACCTAATCTTTTCTTTAGAGTGCCCAGTCTCCTGCGGAGCCCGTATATTCCCCATGGTCCTTACGGAGTTCCCAGCTTCCACTACGGACTACGAGAAATAGAATTACCGGTGAGTAAATTCTTATTTTTATTGTTTTTTTAAAAGAGTTAGGTACAGGGAGTCTGCTGGCAACAGCCTCCCTGCTTCGTGGGACTTAGGGGGGGAGTAGGAACCAACTCTTGAAGTTAATGGTTCTCTACCTCCGCTGACAGGACACTGAGCTCCTGAGGGTGCTGATCGCAAGCCCACGAGGCGACCGCTCACTCCCGCAGCACGGCCGCCACCCCCTAACAGAGACAGAAGAAAGAAGAGTGGTGAGTACAGCGCCGACGGCCCGGGTAGCAGGTCGCCGGCGGGAATGGTGGCACAAGGCTGCGCTCCGGAAGGCTCAGCAGCACTATGTGTACAGCGCTTTGAGGGGCGTCCTGGGCCAGCGCGGATCACCCTACACTGGTCAAAACTGCTAACGGGCTAATCCCGCTGTTAGCGACGACATACCTCAGGCCAGTATAAACAATTTAGTGTGGGAAGAGGCGCGCCATTACAGGGGGCGGGACTTCTCCTCAGAGCGGATCCAGCACTCACCAGCGCCATTTTCTCCCTGCAGATCATAGGAAAAAGCTGACAGGGAGCGCTGATTACCCTATTAAGGTTAACTAGTCAGCGCCGGGCTTTTATTATATTAACTGCCTAAGGAGGCGCTGTGTGGCTGGCTCCTTATACTCTGTGACTCTCTGAAGGTACTCTGGGGGGAAACTGTATCTGACATTTTCCTGTGTGTGTGTGTGTGTGTGTGTGTGTGTGTGTGTGTGTGTGTGTGTGTGTGTGTGTGTGTGTGTGTGTGTGTGTGTGTGTGTGTGTGTGTGTGTGTGTGTGTGTGTGTGTGTGTGTGTGTGTGTGTGTGTGTGTGTGTGTGTGTGTGTGTGTGTGTGTGTGTGTGTGTAAGTCTGTATATCTCACAATACCATGTCTAAGGACTCTGTGTCCTGTGCTGCAGAGTGTGTATCTTCTCCTGAGGAGTCTATCCCATGTACTCAGGACTGCAATGTGCTTTTTCTGCCTTCTGAGTCCGAACCCCCATGAGTGGATTCTATAAGGGGAATGATATCCCAGATTTCAACAAGGATGTCACATACTCAGAAAGAAACGCAGGTTTTGAGGAAATCTGTGGACGGTTTGAAGTATTCAGCTCCCGCTACCTCATCAAAGACCCCAACTACATACCCGAAAAAAAGCGTGCACTTCCCCAGATAATGCAAGCTGACACTGATACCGACTCTGATACAGGGGACGGTGATGGGGATATGCAGGGGGGGGGGGGAATGCATCCCTTGCTAAGGGGGTGCAACTAATGATTGAAGCCATTAGGGACATTTTACACATTACTGAGAAGGTACCTGAGCAGGTAGAGGAAGCTTACTTTACAGAAAATAAGAAAGCCTCGCTTACCTTGCCTGCTTCTAAGGAGTTAAACTCCTTGTTTGAAAAATCCTGGGAAAACCCAGAGAAAAAATTCCAGATCCCAAAAAGGGTTCTCGTTGGTTTTCCTTTCACTGAAGAGGACAAGAAGAAGTGGGAAAACCCGCCTATAGTAGACACTTCTGTATCTAGGTTGTCTAAAAAGGTGGTTTTACCTGTCCCTGGTTCAACTGCTTTGAAAGAGCCGGCTGACCGCAAGATTGAGACTACACTCAAATCACTATACACAGCTACAGGCATAGCTTTACGGCCCACTATTGCTTGTGCGTGGATTTCTAAAGCCATAGTATGGTGGTCAGGCACATTACTAGAGGAATTAGATACTATAGTTAGAAGTGACATTGAATTGTTTTTGCGTCACATACAGGATTCTGCAGGTTTTATGGTGGAGGCCATGAAGGACCTTGGCCTGCTTAATGCAAGGGCTTCTTCCATGGCTATCTCGGCACGCAGAGGACTCTGGCTGCGCCAATGGTCTGCGGATGCAGAATCCAAGAAAAGTGTGGAGAACCTACCCTTTACAGGATGCGTGGATCTCCACGGCAACTGGGGGTAAGTCAACTTTTCTCCCCTCAGCAGCACCACCGACTAAGAAATCTTATCCTACGTCTACACTGCAGTCCTTTCGGACCACAAAAGTTAAAAAATCCAAGCCCCCTCCCACCTTCTTTAGAGGAGGTCGGGGGAAATCCAGAAAACCTGCTCCAACAGGTTCCCAGGAACAGAAACCAGGTTCTGCTTCCTCAAAATCTTCAGCATGAAGGTGGACCTCCCAGCCTGGAAATCGGGCAGGTGGGAGCGAGACTAAAAGTTTTCAGTCACATCTGGGCGTCATCATGCCTAGACCCCTGGGTAAAAGACATTGTTGCCCAGGGGTACAGACTGGAGTTTCAGGAACTCCCACCTCACAGATTCTTCAAATCAGTCTTACCAGCTTCGCTGACAGAAAGTGCTATCCTACAGGAAGCCATTCAAACATTGGTACAAACAAATGTCATTGTTCCAGTTCCACCTCACCTAACAAACAAGGGTTATTACTCAAACCTGTTTGTGATACCGAAACCGGACGGGTCGGTAAGGCCAATATTAATCCTAAAGTCATTAAACCCCTACTTGTGGGAATTCAATTTCAAGATGGAGCCTCTGAGAGCGGTGATCTCAGGTCTGGAGGAGGGGGAATTCCTGGTATCCCTGGATATCAAGGATGCATACAGTACCTTCACGTTCCAATCTGGCCGCCTCACCAGACTTATCTAAGATTTGCACTGCTGGACTGTCACTATCAGTTCCAGGCATTGCCATTTGGCCTCTCCACAGCACCGAGGGTGTTCACCAAGGTCATGGCAGAGATGATGCTACTCCTCTGCAAGCAGGGAGTGAACATAATTCCATATCTGGACGATCTGCTGATAAAAGCATCTTCCAGGGAGAAGCTGTTACAGAGCATTGCTCTCTCAACTCGACTACTCCAGGATCATGGGTGGATCCTGGTCCTTCCAAAGTCACATTTGGAACCGACAAGGAGACTGTCCTTCCTGGGGATGATTCTCAACACGGAAGTGCAGAGGGTGTTTCTACCGGTGGAGAAAGCGTTGGTGATCCAATCAATGGTCCGGGATGTTCTGAAGCCTGCCCGGGTATCGGTTCATCAGCGCATTCACCTTCTGGGGAAGATGGTTGCCTCCTACGAGGCTCTACAGTACGGAAGATTTCATGTACGGTCCTTCCAACTGGATCTCCTGGACAAATGGTCGGGATCTCATCTTCATATGCACCAGCGGGTACGCCTGTCGCCGAAAGCCAGAATTTCGCTCCTCTGGTGGCTGCAGGTTCGGGATTCAGCATTGGATCCTTCTAACCACGGATGCAAGTCTCAGAGGTTGGGGAGCAGTCACCCAGGGGGAAAACGTCCAAGGAAAGTGGTCAAGTCTGAAATCCATCCTTCCGATAAACATTCTGGAACTAAGGGCCGTGTACAACGGCCTTCTACAAGCGGCACATCTTCTACAAGATCAGGCCATTCAGGTTCAGTCGGGCAATGTAACGGCGGTGTCCTACATAAATCGACAGGGCGGAATGAAGAGCAGGGCGGCAATGTCAGAGGTCACAAGAATCCTCCTCTGGGCAGAAAAGTATGCGGTGGCACTGTCAGCAATCTTCATTCCGGAAGTGGACAACTGGGAAGCGGACTTCCTCAGCAGACACGATCTGCATCCAGGAGAATGGGGCCTCCACCTGGAGGTGTTCGCGGAGGTAATAATTTGTTGGGGTGTACCTCAAATAGACATGATGGCCTCCCGCCTCAACAAGAAGCTTCGGAGGTACTGTTCCAAGTCAAGAGACCCACAAGCAGTGGCGGTGGATGTCCTAGTAACTCCGTGGGTGTTCCAGTCAGTGTATGTGTTCCCCCCTCTTCCGCTCACCCCAAGGATTCTCAAACTAATAAAAATCGATCCTCATTGCTACGGACTGGCCAAGAAGGGCTTGGTACGCGGATATTCTGGAATTACTGCTGGAGGATCTGAGGCCTCTTCCTCTTCGCGAGGACCTTCTGCAACAGAGGCCGTTCGCCTATCAAGACTTACCGCGGCTACGTTTGACGGCATGGAGGTTGAACGCCAGATCTTAGCTCGGAAGGGCATTCCGAACAAGGTCATTCCTACTCTGATCCAAGCTAGGAAGGGAATAATGTCTAAGCATTACCATCGGATTTGGAAAAAGTATGTGTCTTGGTGTGAATCCAAGAAGTTTCCTACGGTGGAGTTTCAACTGGGACGGTTTCTCCTCTTTCTGCAAGCAGGTGTGGATGTGGGCCTACGCTTGGGCTCCATTAAAGTCCAGATTTCGGCTTTGTCCATTTTCTTCCAGAAACAATTGGCTGCTCTCCCTGAGGTTCAGACATTCTTGAAAGGGGTTCTGCACATCTAACCACCCTTTGTGCCTCCTACGGCACCTTGGGATCTTAATGTGGTGCTGCAGTTCCTGCAATCAGATTGGTTTGAGCCTTTACAGGAGGTAGATGTCAAGTTTCTTACTTGGAAGGCGGTCACACTGTTGGCATCGGCATCTGCTCGATGTGTGTCAGAATTGGGGGCATTGTCTTGCAAGAGCCCCTACTTGATTTTCCATGAAGATAGGGCTGAGCTCAGAACATGTCAGCAATTTCTTCCAAAGGTTGTGTCAGCTTTTCATATCAACCAACCTATTGTGGTGCCAGTGGCTACTGACTCCTCAATTACCTTAAATTCCTTGGATGTTGTGAGGGCTTTGAAGATTTATGTGAAGAGAACTTCTCGTCACAGGAAGTCGGACGCACTGTTTGTCCTTTATGATCCCAACAAGGTTGGGTGTCCTGTTTCTAAGCAGACGATTTCTCTCTGCATCAGGTTTACTATCCAGCATGCTTATTCTACGGCAGGCTTACCGTGTCCAAAACCTGTTAAGGCCCACTCTACCCGTAAAGTGGGTTCTTCCTGGGCGGCTGCCCGGGGTGTCTCGGCTTTACAGCTTTGCCGAGCGGCTACTTGGTCAGGGTCGAACACGTTTGCTAAGTTCTACAAGTTCGATACTTTGGCCTCTGAGGACCTTAAGTGTGGTCAATCTGTTCTGCAGGAACCTCAGCATTCTCCCTCCCGTACTGGGAGATTTGGTACATCCCCATGGTACTAACATGGACCCAAGCATCCTCTAGGACGTAAGAGGTAAATCCTTTTCTCGTAGTCCGTAGAGGCTGCTGGGTGCCCGCCCAGTGCTTCGTATTCCTGCATTGTTACTTGGTTAAGTATTGTTGGTTCATTCGTTGCTGAAGTATGTCCATCTCCTCGGGCACAGTTTCTAGACTGACTCTGGTAGGAGGGCATAGAGGGAGGAGCCAGCCCACACTCTTAAACTCTTAAAGTGACCATGGCTCCCAAGGGACCCGTCTATACCCCATGGTTCTAAAATGGACCCCAGCATCCTCTACGGACTACGAAAAAAGTATTTAATCATCTATATCTGTCTGTCTGTCTGTCTATTTATCAGAGGTGGATACATTTTTACAGAGTACAGAGTACTATCCTCCTCCCTATCAGTAGATTCCTGGGGGGGGATAACCTGACACCAGGATCCCGAAGGACGCGGCAATCCCAGCCTCACAATACCGACAGCCAGAATCCTGAACGTCCATTTAGTGGGATGTGCTGGCGTCCTGCCGCGGCGGGTGTGTGGTCAGTTTAAGGTAGGAGAAGGGGGGAGAGGGTGCAGGGCCGGGTTAGGTTTAGGCACTTAGAAGGGTTGGTTAGGGTTAGGCACCAAGTGGGAAGGGTTAGGGTTAGCCAGTGGTAAGGGAGGGTTAGGGTAAGGCTCTACCGGGAAGGGTTCGTTTTAGGCAACCACAAGGGAGCGTTAGGGTAGGGGGTAGAGGAGGGTTATACCCCTTTTACACCGCCAGCATATAACACGGGTTATTGCACATGAACGTGCATAACCCGTGTTGCTGGTTGGTGTAAAAGGGTTGAGTTGGAATAATCCAGGTTGAGTGACCCGGTATTCCAGCTCGGGTAGTTTGCAGGGTTGAACACGTGTTCAACTCGGCAAACTGTGCTGTGTAAACGGTAGCCGGGTCGCATGTACAGGCGGCGCTTGGAGGTCATGTAATCTCCAAGCGCCACTGCGTCATCAGCGACGTCACCAATCCGGCAATAAGCCGGGTTGGCAGATGCGGTGTGAAAGGGGCCTGACGCGGGTCGCAGCCGGGTACCTCCTGTGACAGGATCCCTGCTGCAACCCGCAAAATTTGGTCTAAAAGAGGTATTAGAGTTCTTTAGAGGCTGCTATCTGGATTCTGATGGACGGGATCCTGATGTCGGTATCCTGACCACCGGCATCCCATCCGTCGGGAAATCATACTGAACCCTCCTTGGTGGCTACTCTCCTCCTCCCTGTCGGCAGATCTCTGGAGGCCACTCTCCTCTTCCCTTTCAGCAGATCTCTGGAGGCCACTCTCCTCCTCCTTGTCGGCAGATCTCTGGAGGCCACTCTCCTCCTCCCTGTCGGCAGATCTCTGGAGGTCACTCTCCTCCTCCCTGTCGGCAGATCTCTGGAGGCCACTCTCCTCCTTCCTGTCGGCAGATCTCTGGAGGCCACTCTCCTCCCTGTCGGCAGATCTCATGGAGGCCACTCTCCTCCTCCCTGTCGGCAGATCTCATGGAGGACACTCTCCTCCCTGTCGGCAGATCTCTGGAGGCCACTCTCCCCCTCCCTGTCGGCAGATCTCTGGCGGCCACTCTCCTCCTCCCTGTCGGCAGATCTCTGGAGGCCACTCTCCTCCTCCCTGTCGGCAGATCTCTGGAGGGCACTCTCCTCCTCCCTGTCGGCAGATCTCTGGAGGCCACTCTCCTCCCTGTCGGCAGATCTCATGGAGGCCACTCTCCTCCTCCCTGTCGGCAGATCTCTGGAGGCCACTCTCCTCCTCCCTGTCGGCAGATCTCTGGAGGCTCTGGAGGCCACTCTCCTCCTCCCTGTCGGCAGATCTCTGGAGGCCACTCTCCTCCTCCCTGTCGGCAGATCTCTGGAGGCTCTGGAGGCCACTCTCCTCCTCCCTGTTGGCAGATCTCTGGAGGCCACTCTCCTCCTCCCTGTCGGCAGATCTCTGGAGGCCACTCTCCTCCTCCCTGTTGGCAGATCTCTGGAGGCCACTCTCCTCCCTGTCAGCAGATCTCATGGAGGCCACTCTCCTCCTCCCTGTCGGCAGATCTCTGGAGGCCACTCTCCTCCTCCCTGTCGGCAGATCTCTGGAGGACACTCTCCTCCTCCCTGTCGGCAGATCTCTGGAGGACACTCTCCTCCTCCCTGTCGGCAGATCTCTGGAGGACACTCTCCTCCTCCCTGTCGGCAGATCTCTGGCGGCCACTCTCCTCCTCCCTGTCGGCAGATCTCTGGAGGCCACTCTCCTCCTCCCTGTCGGCAGATCTCTGGAGGCCACTCTCCTCCTCCCTGTCGGCAGATCTCTGGAGGCCACTCTCCTCCTCCCTGTCGGCAGATCTCTGGAGGCCACTCTCCTCCTCCCTGTCGGCAGATCTCTGGAGGCAGGGAGCAATTGAATATTTTAACTGAAATAAATTGGATTTCTACATGAGGCTTCATTGGATACCATTGGCTCTTCAGCAAAATCTATGGAATGTACAGTTGTGTCCAGGAGAACCCTCGGGTTACACCGTTGGGCAGCTGATGCCCAATTTAAAATTTGCTCGGTCACTCTCCTTTGTCAAGGATAACCTGTGCTCTGTGATAATGAAATAGTCAGGAGGGAATTGTGACCAGTTTGTCACAAGAGCAATGGGCCAGATTTATTTCAGCTAACCTTTATCACGTTGGTAATTCACAGAGATAAGGAGCTATAAACATGCCAGTCATTACGCAGAGTGATCCTTCTGCATTCAGTCAGCCTTTTTGGGCGCCCAGGGTAAAAAGAAATGCAATGCTCATTTCCTAAATTATAGATACATTTACCTTCAAATCATCTTAAGGAATCTGCAACAGAGGTACTGTCTCTCGCTAGTGGGACAGCAGCATGGGAGCACTGCATTTCTATCTGGGAAGTATACCGGGCAACTATATCCGGACCCCCAGGGGGACTTTACATATATGTCCTCATACATCTAGCCTCAATGCACCATGCAGCGTGAAATGCCTGGCACAAGAGCTGACAGGTCCCGTGCAACTCTGCTAACGTCGGGCGTCTTTTTTTTGTCAAAAATGCTGCTTACCTGTAACATGATGCAACAAGTCGCACCAGGAGACTTGTGGGTGACTGAGTCTGCATATAAAGCACATAGGAACTTAACACAGAAAAAAAGCAGCCTGCTACATTGTAGCACTTAGTATGCAGATTCAGAGACTCAGTCGCACACAATATACAAGGGTCATATATCACATTACTCAGCGCAGTCTTCCCGTGCGTCACAGTCACATCACGTTGCGACTAAGATGCATTTTCGGCAAAAAGGACGCACAGTGCTAAAGAGTCTCACAGGACCTGTCGTGCCAAGAGGGGCTGTTTGGCGTCACTTCGTCTGTACCTACATAGAGGAGACTCATGCCTGGAGGATACGCTACATATATACTCACCTCTGTACCCTGATTAGAGTGGTATTAACCCATTGTAGGGCAGCAATAGAGTACTGAAGGAGAACAGGAGTTAGCAGGCATTTATAAATCAGTGCTTATCATTCTATCACCTCTCTCATACTGTACATGTACTGTTTGCAGCCCCCAGAATCTGATCGCTCAGAGCCAGTCTGGAACTGGGAAAACAGCCGCTTTCGTACTCGCCATGCTCAGCCGCGTGGATGCCATGGAAAAATATCCACAGGTGAGTTTCTGACTCTGCACCACTGTCAGGTATTGTTCCCCAATATAGTAAACAGAGAACCGTCATTGCCTGATGCCGTAGCCCTGGGTTACTCATCACATGACTGTTCTGTAGCAATGCAGCAGCACGATGGTAATACAGCAGCCCATAGCTCTCTCAGTGCAGAGTTATAGAACAGGACGGGGGGATTCTGTCCTCATGCGCTGTACAGACAGCACAGTCCGGCTTTAGGTAACAATATACGGTGTAAGTAAGGGAAGAGGATAGGGCCAGTGCTGCCCCATTGGGATCAGTTATACATTATACGGTGTAAGTAAGGGAAGAGGATAGGGCCAGTGCTGCCCCATTGGGATCAGTTATACATTATACGGTGTAAGTAAGGGAAGAGGATAGGGCCAGTGCTGCCCCATTGGGATCAGTTATACATTATACAGTGTAAGTAAGGGAAGAGGATAGGGTCAGTGCTGCCCCATTGGGATCAGTTATACATTATACGGTGTAAGTAAGGGAAGAGGATAGGGCCAGTGCTGTCCCATTGGGATCAGTTATACATTATATGGTGTAAGTAAGGGAAGAGGATAGGGCCAGTGCAGCCCCATTGGGATCAGTTATACATTATACTGTGTAAGTAAGGGAAGAGGATAAGGCCAGTGCTGCCCCATTGGGATCAGTTATACATTATATGGTGTAAGTAAGGGAAGAGGATAGGGCCAGTGCTGCCCCATTGGTATCAGTTATACATTATACGGTGTAAGTAAGGGAAGAGGATAGGGCCAGTGCTGCCCCATTGGGATCAGTTATACATTATACAGTGTAAGTAAGGGAAGAGGATAGGGCCAGTGCTGCCCCATTGGGATCAGTTATACATTATATGGTGTAAGTAAGGGAAGAGGATAGGGCCAGTGCTGCCCCATTGGGATCAGTTATACATTATACGGTGTAAGTAAGGGAAGAGGATAGGGCCAGTGCTGCCCCATTGGTATCAGTTATACATTATACGGTGTAAGTAAGGGAAGAGGATAGGGCCAGTGCTGCCCCATTGGGATCAGTTATACATTATACGGTGTAAGTAAGGGAAGAGGATAGGGCCAGTGCAGCCCCATTGGGATCAGTTATACTTTATACAGTGTAAGTAAGGGAAGAGGATACGGCCAGTGCTGCCCCATTGGGATCAGTTACTTATTATACGGTGTAAGTAAGGGAAGAGGATAGGGCCAGTGCTGCCCCATTGGAATCAGTTATACATTATACGGTGTAAGTAAGGGAAGAGGATAGGGCCAGTGCTGCCCCATTGGGATCAGTTATACATTATACAGTGTAAGTAAGGGAAGAGGATAGGGCCAGTGCTGCCCCATTGGTATCAGTTATACATTATACGGTGTAAGTAAGGGAAGAGGATAGGGCCAGTGCTGCCCCATTGGGATCAGTTATACATTATACAGTGTAAGTAAGGGAAGAGGATAGGGCCAGTGCTGTCCCATTGGCATCAGTTATACATTATACGGTGTAAGTAAGGGAAGAGGATAGGGCCAATGCTGCCCCATTGGGATCAGTTATACATTATACGGTGTAAGTAAGGGAAGAGGATAGGGCCAGTGCTGCCCCATTGGGATCAGTTACTTATTATACGGTGTAAGTAAGGGAAGAGGATAGGGCCAGTGCTGCCCCATTGGGATCAGTTATACATTATACGGTGTAAGTAAGGGAAGAGGATAGGGCCAGTGCAGCCCCATTGGGATCAGTTACTTATTATACGGTGTAAGTAAGGGAAGAGGATAGGGCCAGTGTAGCCCCATTGGGATCAGTTACTTATTATACGGTGTAAGTAACGGAAGAGGATAGGGCCAGTGCTGCCCCATTGGGTTCAGTTATACATTATACGGTGTAAGCAAGGGAAGAGGATAGGGCCAGTGCTGCCCCATTGGGATCAGTTATACATTATACAGTGTAAGTAAGGGAAGAGGATAGGGCCAGTGCTGCCCCATTGGGATCAGTTATACATTATACGGTTTAAGTAATGGAAGAGGATAGGGCCAATGCTGCCCCATTGGGATCAGTTATACATTATACGGTGTAAGTAAGGGAAGAGGATAGGGCCAGTGCTGCCCCATTGGGATCAGTTACTTATTATACGGTGTAAGTAAGGGAAGAGGATAGGGCCAGTGCTGCCCCATTGGGATCAGTTATACATTATACGGTGTAAGTAAGGGAAGAGGATAGGGCCAGTGCAGCCCCATTGGGATCAGTTACTTATTATACGGTGTAAGTAAGGGAAGAGGATAGGGCCAGTGCTGCCCCATTGGCATCAGTTATACATTATACAGTGTAAGTAAGGGAAGAGGATAGGGCCAGTGCAGCCCCATTGGGATCAGTTACTTATTATACGGTGTAAGTAAGGGAAGAGGATAGGGCCAGTGCTGCCCCATTGGGATCAATTATACATTATACAGTGTAAGTAAGGGAAGAGGATAGGGCCAGTGCTGCCCCATTGGGATCAGTTATACATTATACGGTGTAAGTAAGGGAAGAGGATAGGGCCAATGCTGCCCCATTGGGATCAGTTATACATTATACGGTGTAAGTAAGGGAAGAGGATAGGGCCAGTGCTGCCCCATTGGGATCAGTTACTTATTATACGGTGTAAGTAAGGGAAGAGGATAGGGCCAGTGCTGCCCCATTGGGATCAGTTATACATTATACGGTGTAAGTAAGGGAAGAGGATAGGGCCAGTGCAGCCCCATTGGGATCAGTTACTTATTATACGGTGTAAGTAAGGGAAGAGGATAGGGCCAGTGTAGCCCCATTGGGATCAGTTACTTATTATACGGTGTAAGTAAGGGAAGAGGATAGGGCCAGTGCTGCCCCATTGGGATCAGTTATACATTATACGGTGTAAGTAAGTGAAGAGGATAGGGCCAGTGCTGCCCCATTGGGATCAGTTATACATTATACAGTGTAAGTAAGGGAAGAGGATAGGGCCAGTGCTGCCCCATTGGGATCAGTTATACATTATACGGTTTAAGTAATGGAAGAGGATAGGGCCAATGCTGCCCCATTGGGATCAGTTATACATTATACGGTGTAAGTAAGGGAAGAGGATAGGGCCAGTGCTGCCCCATTGGGATCAGTTACTTATTATACGGTGTAAGTAAGGGAAGAGGATAGGGCCAGTGCTGCCCCATTGGGATCAGTTATACATTATACGGTGTAAGTAAGGGAAGAGGATAGGGCCAGTGCAGCCCCATTGGGATCAGTTACTTATTATACGGTGTAAGTAAGGGAAGAGGATAGGGCCAGTGCTGCCCCATTGGCATCAGTTATACATTATACAGTGTAAGGGAAGAGGATAGGGCCAGTGCAGCCCCATTGGGATCAGTTACTTATTATACGGTGTAAGTAAGGGAAGAGGATAGGGCCAGTGCTGCCCCATTGGGATCAATTATACATTATACAGTGTAAGTAAGGGAAGAGGATAGGGCCAGTGCTGCCCCATTGGGATCAGTTACTCATTATACAGTGTAAGTAAGGGAAGAGGATAGGGCCAGTGCTGACCCATTGGGATCAGTTATACATTATACGGTTTAAGTAAGGGAAGAGGATAGGGCCAATGCTGCCCCATTGGGATCAGTTATACATTATACGGTGTAAGTAAGGGAAGAGGATAGGGCCAGTGCTGCCCCATTGGGATCAGTTACTTATTATACGGTGTAAGTAAGGGAAGAGGATAGGGCCAGTGCTGCCCCATTGGGATCAGTTATACATTATACGGTGTAAGTAAGGGAAGAGGATAGGGCCAGTGCAGCCCCATTGGGATCAGTTACTTATTATACGGTGTAAGTAAGGGAAGAGGATAGGGCCAGTGCTGTCCCATTGGCATCAGTTATACATTATACGGTGTAAGTAAGGGAAGAGGATAGGGCCAGTGCTGCCCCATTGGGATCAGTTATACATTATACAGTGTAAGTAAGGGAAGAAGATAGGGCCAGTGCTGCCCCATTGGGATCAGTTACTTATTATACGGTGTAAGTAAGGGAAGAGGATAGGGCCAGTGCTGCCCCATTGGGATCAGTTATACATTATACGGTGTAAGTAAGGGAAGAGGATAGGGCCAGTGCAGCCCCATTGGGATCAGTTACTTATTATACGGTGTAAGTAAGGGAAGAGGATAGGGCCAGTGCTGCCCCATTGGCATCAGTTATACATTATACAGTGTAAGTAAGGGAAGAGGATAGGGCCAGTGCAGCCCCATTGGGATCAGTTACTTATTTTACGGTGTAAGTAAGGGAAGAGGATAGGGCCAGTGCTGCCCCATTGGGATCAGTTATACATTATACGGTGTAAGTAAGGGATGAGGATAGGGCCAGTGCTGCCCCATTGGGATCAGTTATACATTATACTGTGTAAGTAAGGGAAGAGGATAAGGCCAGTGCTGCCCCATTGGGATCAGTTATACATTATATGGTGTAAGTAAGGGAAGAGGATAGGGCCAGTGCTGCCCCATTGGTATCAGTTATACATTATACGGTGTAAGTAAGGGAAGAGGATAGGGCCAGTGCTGCCCCATTGGGATCAGTTATACATTATACAGTGTAAGTAAGGGAAGAGGATAGGGCCAGTGCTGCCCCATTGGGATCAGTTATACATTATATGGTGTAAGTAAGGGAAGAGGATAGGGCCAGTGCTGCCCCATTGGGATCAGTTATACATTATACGGTGTAAGTAAGGGAAGAGGATAGGGCCAGTGCTGCCCCATTGGTATCAGTTATACATTATACGGTGTAAGTAAGGGAAGAGGATAGGGCCAGTGCTGCCCCATTGGGATCAGTTATACATTATACGGTGTAAGTAAGGGAAGAGGATAGGGCCAGTGCAGCCCCATTGGGATCAGTTATACTTTATACAGTGTAAGTAAGGGAAGAGGATACGGCCAGTGCTGCCCCATTGGGATCAGTTACTTATTATACGGTGTAAGTAAGGGAAGAGGATAGGGCCAGTGCTGCCCCATTGGAATCAGTTATACATTATACGGTGTAAGTAAGGGAAGAGGATAGGGCCAGTGCTGCCCCATTGGGATCAGTTATACATTATACAGTGTAAGTAAGGGAAGAGGATAGGGCCAGTGCTGCCCCATTGGTATCAGTTATACATTATACGGTGTAAGTAAGGGAAGAGGATAGGGCCAGTGCTGCCCCATTGGGATCAGTTATACATTATACAGTGTAAGTAAGGGAAGAGGATAGGGCCAGTGCTGTCCCATTGGCATCAGTTATACATTATACGGTGTAAGTAAGGGAAGAGGATAGGGCCAATGCTGCCCCATTGGGATCAGTTATACATTATACGGTGTAAGTAAGGGAAGAGGATAGGGCCAGTGCTGCCCCATTGGGATCAGTTACTTATTATACGGTGTAAGTAAGGGAAGAGGATAGGGCCAGTGCTGCCCCATTGGGATCAGTTATACATTATACGGTGTAAGTAAGGGAAGAGGATAGGGCCAGTGCAGCCCCATTGGGATCAGTTACTTATTATACGGTGTAAGTAAGGGAAGAGGATAGGGCCAGTGTAGCCCCATTGGGATCAGTTACTTATTATACGGTGTAAGTAACGGAAGAGGATAGGGCCAGTGCTGCCCCATTGGGATCAGTTATACATTATACGGTGTAAGCAAGGGAAGAGGATAGGGCCAGTGCTGCCCCATTGGGATCAGTTATACATTATACAGTGTAAGTAAGGGAAGAGGATAGGGCCAGTGCTGCCCCATTGGGATCAGTTATACATTATACGGTTTAAGTAATGGAAGAGGATAGGGCCAATGCTGCCCCATTGGGATCAGTTATACATTATACGGTGTAAGTAAGGGAAGAGGATAGGGCCAGTGCTCCCCCATTGGGATCAGTTATACATTATACGGTGTAAGTAAGGGAAGAGGATAGGGCCAGTGCTGCCCCATTGGGATCAGTTATACATTATAAGGTGTAAGAAAGGGAAGAGGATAGGGCCAGTGCTGCCCCATTGGGATCAGTTATACATTATACGGTGTAAGTAAGGGAAGAGGATAGGGCCAGTGCGGCCCCATTGGGATCAGTTATACATTATACGGTGTAAGTAAGGGAAGAGGATAGGGCCAGTGCAGCCCCATTGGGATCAGTTACTTATTATACGGTGTAAGTAAGGGAAGAGGATAGGGCCAGTGCTGTCCCATTGGCATCAGTTATACATTATACGGTGTAAGTAAGGGAAGAGGATAGGGCCAGTGCTGCCCCATTGGGATCAGTTATACATTATACAGTGTAAGTAAGGGAAGAAGATAGGGCCAGTGCTGCCCCATTGGGATCAGTTACTTATTATACGGTGTAAGTAAGGGAAGAGGATAGGGCCAGTGCTGCCCCATTGGGATCAGTTATACATTATACGGTGTAAGTAAGGGAAGAGGATAGGGCCAGTGCAGCCCCATTGGGATCAGTTACTTATTATACGGTGTAAGTAAGGGAAGAGGATAGGGCCAGTGCTGCCCCATTGGCATCAGTTATACATTATACAGTGTAAGTAAGGGAAGAGGATAGGGCCAGTGCAGCCCCATTGGGATCAGTTACTTATTTTACGGTGTAAGTAAGGGAAGAGGATAGGGCCAGTGCTGCCCCATTGGGATCAGTTATACATTATACGGTGTAAGTAAGGGAAGAGGATAGGGCCAGTGCTGCCCCATTGGGATCAGTTACTTATTATACGGTGTAAGTAAGGGAAGAGGATAGGGCCAGTGCTGTCCCATTGGCATCAGTTATACATTATACGGTGTAAGTAAGGGAAGAGGATAGGGCCAGTGCTGCCCCATTGGGATCAGTTATACATTATACAGTGTTAAGGGAAGAGGATAGGGCCAGTGCTGCCCCATTGGGATCAGTTATACATTATACGGTGTAAGTAAGGGAAGAGGATAGGGCCAGTGCTGCCCCATTGGGATCAGTTATACATTATACGGTGTAAGTAAGGGAAGAGGATAGGGCCAGTGCTGCCCCATTGGGATCAGTTACTTATTATACAGTGTAAGTAAGGGAAGAGGATAGGGCCAGTCCTGCCCCATTGGGATCAGTTATACATTATACGGTGTAAGTAAGGGAAGAGGATAGGGCCAGTGCTGCCCCATTGGTATCAGTTATACATTATATGGTGTAAGTAAGGGAAGAGGATAGGGTCAGTGCTGCCCCATTGGGATCAGTTATACATTATACGGTGTAAGTAAGGGAAGAGGATAGGGCCAGTGCAGCCCCATTGGGATCAGTTACTTATTATACAGTGTAAGTAAGGGAAGAGGATAGGGCCAGTGCTGCCCCATTGGTATCAGTTATACATTATATGGTGTAAGTAAGCGAAGAGGATAGGGTCAGTGCTGCCCCATTGGTATCAGTTATACATTATACGGTGTAAGTAAGGGAAGAGGATAGGGCCAGTGTTGCCCCATTGGGGTCAGTGATACATTATACGGTGTAAGTAAGGGAAGAGGATAGGGCCAGTGCAGCCCCATTGGGATCAGTTACTTATTATACAGTGTAAGTAAGGGAAGAGGATAGGGCCAGTGCTGCCCCATTGGGATCAGTTATACATTATACAGTGTAAGTAAGGGAAGAGGATAGGGCCAGTGCTGCCCCACTGGGATCAGTTATACATTATACGGTGTAAGTAAGGGAAGAGGATAGGGCCAGTGCAGCCCCATTGGGATCAGTTACTTATTATACGGTGTAAGTAAGGGAAGAGGATAGGGCCAGTGCTGCCCCATTGGGATCAGTTATACATTATACAGTGTAAGTAAGGGAAGAGGATAGGGCCAGTGCTGCCCCATTGGGATCAGTTATACATTATACGGTGTAAGTAAGGGAAGAGGATAGGGCCAGTGCTGCCCCATTGGGATCAGTTATACATTATACGGTGTAAGTAAGGGAAGAGGATAGGGCCAGTGCAGCCCCATTGGGATCAGTTACTTATTATACGGTGTAAGTAAGGGAAGAGGATAGGGCCAGTGCTGCCCCATTGGGATCAGTTATACATTATACAGTGTAAGTAAGGGAAGAGGATAGGGCCAGTGCTGCCCCATTGGGATCAGTTATACATTATACGGTGTAAGTAAGGGAAGAGGATAGGGCCAGTGCTGCCCCACTGGGATCAGTTATACATTATACGGTGTAAGTAAGGGAAGAGGATAGGGCCAGTGCTCCCCCATTGGGATCAGTTATACATTATACGGTATAAGTAAGGGAAGAGGATAGGGCCAGTGCTGCCCCATTGGGATCAGTTATACATTATACAGTGTAAGTAAGGGAAGAGGATAGGGCCAGTGCTGCCCCATTGGGATCAGTTATACATTATACGGTGTAAGTAAGGGAAGAGGATAGGGCCAGTGCTGCCCCATTGGGATCAGTTATACATTAAACTGTGTAAGTAAGGGAAGAGGATAGAGTCAGTGCTGCCCCATTGGGATCAGTTATACATTATACAGTGTAAGTAAGGGAAGAGGATAGGGTCAGTGCTGCCCCATTGGGATCAGTTATACATTATACGGTGTAAGTAAGGGAAGAGGATAGGGCCAGTGCAGCCCTATTGGGATCAGTTACTTATTATACGGTGTAAGTAAGGGAAGAGGATAGGGCCAGTGCTGCCCCATTGGGATCAGTTACTCATTATACGGTGTAAGTAAGGGAAGAGGATAGGGCCAGTGCTGCCCCATTGGGATCAGTTACTTATTATACGGTGTAAGTAAGGGAAGAGGATAGGGCCAGTGCGGCCCCATTGGGATCAGTTATACATTATACGGTGTAAGTAAGGGAAGAGGATAGGGCCAGTGCGGCCCCATTGGGATCAGTTATACATTATACGGTGTAAGTAAGGGAAGAGGATAGGGCCAGTGTTGCCCCATTGGGATCAGTTATACATTATACGGTGTAAGTAAGGGAAGAGGATAGGGCCAGTGCTGCCCCATTGGTATCAGTTATACATTATACAGTGTAAGTAAGGGAAGAGGATAGGGCCAGTGCAGCCCCATTGGGATCAGTTACTCATTATACAGTGTAAGTAAGGGAAGAGGATAGGGCCAGTGTAATCCCATTGGGATCAGTTATACATTATACGGTGTAAGTAAGGGAAGAGGATAGGGCCAGTGCTGCCCCATTGGGATCAGTTATACATTATACAGTGTAAGTAAGGGAAGAGGATAGGGCCAGTGCTGCCCCATTGGGGTCAGTGATACATTATACGGTGTAAGTAAGGGAAGAGGATAGGGCCAGTGCTGCCCCATTGGGATCAGTTATACATTATACAGTGTAAGTAAGGGAAGAGGATAGGGCCAGTGCTGCCCCATTGGGATCAGTTATACATTATACGGTGTAAGTAAGGGAAGAGGATAGGGCCAGTGCAGCCCCATTGGGATCAGTTATACATTATACAGTGTAAGTAAGGGAAGAGGATAGGGCCAGTGCTGCCCCATTGGATAAGTTACTCATTATACGGTGCAAGTAAGGAAAGAGGATAGGGCCAGTGCTGCCCCATTGGGATCAGTTATACATTATACAGTGTAAGTAAGGGATGAGGATAGGGCCAGTGCTGCCACATTCGGATCAGTTATACATTATACGGTGTAAGTAAGGGAAGAGGATAGGGCCAGTGCTGCCCCATTGGGATCAGTTATACATTATACAGTGTAAGTAAGGGAAGAGGATAGGGCCAGTGCTGCCCCATTGGGATCATTTACTCATTATACAGTGTAAGTAAGGGAAGAGGATAGGGCCAGTGCTGCCCCATTGGTATCAGTTATACATTATACGGTGTAAGTAAGGGAAGAGGATAGGGCCAGTGCTGCCCCATTGGGATCAGTTATACATTATACGGTGTAAGTAAGGGAAGAGGATAGGGCCAGTGCGGCCCCATTGGGATCAGTTATACATTATACGGTGTAAGTTAGGGAAGATGATAGGGCCAGTGCTGCCCCATTGGTATCAGTTATACATTATACGGTGTAAGTAAGGGAAGAGGATAGGCCCAGTGCTGCCCCATTGGGATCAGTTATACAATATACGGTGTAAGTAAGGGAAGAGGATAGGGCCAGTGCAGCCCCATTGGGATCAGTTATACATTATACAGTGTAAGTAAGGGAAGAGGATAGGGCCAGTGCTGCCCCATTGGGATAAGTTACTCATTATACGGTGTAAGTAAGGAAAGAGGATAGGGCCAGTGCTGCCCCATTGGGATCAGTTATACATTATACAGTGTAAGTAAGGGAAGAGGATAGGGCCAGTGCTGCCACATTCGGATCAGTTATACATTATACGGTGTAAGTAAGGGAAGAGGATAGGGCCAGTGCTGCCCCATTGGGATCAGTTATACATTATACAGTGTAAGTAAGGGAAGAGGATAGGGCCAGTGCTGCCCCATTGGGATAAGTTACTCATTATACGGTGTAAGTAAGGAAAGAGGATAGGGCCAGTGCTGCCCCATTGGGATCAGTTATACATTATACAGTGTAAGTAAGGGAAGAGGATAGGGCCAGTGCTGCCACATTCGGATCAGTTATACATTATACGGTGTAAGTAAGGGAAGAGGATAGGGCCAGTGCTGCCCCATTGGGATCAGTTATACATTATACAGTGTAAGTAAGGGAAGAGGATAGGGCCAGTGCTGCCCCATTGGGATCATTTACTCATTATACAGTGTAAGTAAGGGAAGAGGATAGGGCCAGTGCTGCCCCATTGGTATCAGTTATACATTATACGGTGTAAGTAAGGGAAGAGGATAGGGCCAGTGCTGCCCCATTGGGATCAGTTACACATTATACGGTGTAAGTAAGGGAAGAGGATAGGGCCAGTGCGGCCCCATTGGGATCAGTTATACATTATACGGTGTAAGTAAGGGAAGATGATAGGGCCAGTGCTGCCCCATTGGTATCAGTTATACATTATACGGTGTAAGTAAGGGAAGAGGATAGGGCCAGTGCTGCCCCATTGGGATCAGTTATACAATATACGGTGTAAGTAAGGGAAGAGGATAGGGCCAGTGCTGCCCCATTGGGATCAGTTATACAATATACGGTGTAAGTAAGGGAAGAGGATAGGGCCAGTGCTGCCCCATTGGGATCAGTTATACAATATACGGTGTAAGTAAGGGAAGATGATAGGGCCAGTGCGGCCCCATTGGGATCAGTTATACATTATATGGTGTAAGTAAGGGAAGAGGATAGGGCCAGTACGGCCTATTGGTTTCTGCGGACCTTTAACCTATACTACAGTATTTACCTTCATGTAAGTTGCTTACATGATGGAGCCACATGTTTGGCATTAAGCCTGAGACCAGTGAAATGCGTTGTGTTGTGAGGTCACATGTGGGATAAACACTGGGTGGGGCAATTAGGCAAATTCACGTTTCTACGCTGGCAATGTGGTCTGAGGAGTTGTGTAGCTGGTTAAGTCCGTGTTTGTCAATAATATATACCAAAGCGTGCAATACTGTGTTCAATGCAACAAATGTGACAGCTGGATTTATTTTTGTCCAAAAAATTATCTGTCCCTCCGCTGCAGCAGGTGACATAATTATCTGTCCCTCCGGTGCAGCAGGTGACATAATTATCTGTCCCTCCGGTGCAGCAGGTGACATAATTATCTGTCCCTCAAGTGCAGCAGGTGACATAATTATCTGTCCCTCCGGTGCAGCAGGTGACATAATTATCTGTCCCTCAAGTGCAGCAGGTGACATAATTATCTGTCCCTCCGCTGCAGCAGGTGACATAATTATCTGTCCCTCAAGTGCAGCAGGTGACATAATGATCTGTCCCTCCGCTGCAGCAGGTGACATAATTATCTGTCCCTCCGGTGCAGCAGGTGACATAATTATCTGTCCCTCCGGTGCAGCAGGTGACATAATTATCTGTCCCTCCGGTGCAGCAGGTGACATAATGATCTGTCCCTCCGCTGCAGCAGGTGACATAATTATCTGTCCCTCCGCTGCAGCAGGTGACATAATTATCTGTCCCTTCGGTGCAGCAGGTGACATAATTATCTATCTCTCCGGTGCAGCAGGTGACATAATTATCTGTCCCTCCGGTGCAGCAGGTGACATAATTATCTGTCCCTCAAGTGCAGCAGGTGACATAATTATCTGTCCCTCCGCTGCAGCAGGTGACATAATTATCTGTCCCTCTGCTGCAGCAGGTGACATAATTATCTGTCCCTCAAGTGCAGCAGGTGACATAATTATCTGTCCCTCCGGTGCAGCAGGTGACATAATGATCTGTCCCTCCGCTGCAGCAGGTGACATAATTATCTGTCCCTCCGCTGCAGCAGGTGACATAATTATCTGTCCCTCCGGTGCAGCAGGTGACATAATTATCTGTCCCTCCAGTGCAGCAGGTGACATAATTATCTGTCCCTCTGGTGCAGCAGGTGACATAATTATCTGTCCCTCCGGTGCAGCAGGTGACATAATTATCTGTCCCTCCGGTGCAGCAGGTGACATAATTATCTGTCCCTCCGGTGCAGCAGGTGACATAATTATCTGTCCCTCCGTTGCAGCAGGTGACATCATTATCTGTCCCTCCGGTGCAGCAGGTGACATAATTATCTGTCCCTCCGCTGCAGCAGGTGACATAATTATCTGTCCCTCCGCTGCAGCAGGTGATATAATTATCTGTCCCTCCGCTGCAGCAGGTGACATAATTATCTGTCCCTCCGGTGCAGCAGGTGACATAATGATCTGTCCCTCCAGTGCAGCAGGTGACATAATTATCTGTCCCTCCAGTGCAGCAGGTGACATAATTATCTATCTCTCCGGTGCAGCAGGTGACATAATTATCTGTCCCTCCGGTGCTGCAGGTGACATAATTATCTGTCCCTCCGCTGCAGCAGGTGACATAATTATCTGTCCCTCTGGTGCAGCAGGTGACATAATTATCTGTCCCTCCGCTGCAGCAGGTGACATCATTATCTGTCCCTCCGCTGCAGCAGGTGACATAATTATCTGTCCCTCTGGTGCAGCAGGTGACATAATTATCTGTCCCTCCGTTGCAGCAGGTGACATAATGATCTGTCCCTCCGCTGCAGCAGGTGACATAATTATCTGTCCCTCCGCTGCAGCAGGTGACATAATTATCTGTCCCCCCTCCGGTGCAGCAGGTGACATAATTATCTGTCCCTCCAGTGCAGCAGGTGACATAATTATCTGTCCCTCCGGTGCAGCAGGTGACATAATTATCTGTCCCTCCGGTGCAGCAGGTGACATAATTATCTGTCCCTCCGGTGCAGCAGGTGACACAGGTCTTCTGCAAGGCCTGACTTGCTTTGCTGAAATGTGGTTGGTTCACTTAGGGGCGGGGCCAGCGATGTCACAGCAGCTCTAAAAACTGCCTTCTCGCTTTGTGACCTGTAGGAATCCCATCACGGCCCCGTCCTAATTACATGGGAGGAGATATTGCTGTCTGTAATGGAGAGAGGAGGTATTACTATACTTCATAACGGCTGTAGCAGAATATTGGGGTATCACTGGACAATGATTCATGACTCATATCTGAAAATTTCAGTATTGCGTTTAATTGTCCTTTAATATGTAGCCGAAATAAAGAAACTTGTGTTTATATTCTCACCATCGTTTCCCCCCTAGTGTATCTGTCTCAGTCCTACGTTCGAATTGGCGTTGCAAACAGGACAAGTTATAGAACAGATGGGACGGTTCTGCGACGGCATCAATGTGATTTATGCTACACGTGGGTCCAGACGTAAGTATCTTTGTTACAGTGTATTGTAGTTACTTGTGCCGTACTGTTATGTAGCGCTGGCGGAGGATGTTATGTACGCTGGCGGAGGATACTCATTTAGTGCCGTAACAAATACCTTAGACTTTTTTTTACTGCTTCCTAGTTTGTTTTTCTGCAATGTCTTTATGTCATCCTTCCCTGGAACATGACGCAGTTCTGTGTTCTCTGCATTGGATACAGTTATCACCAGACAGTTGCTACAATATTGTCCCTCATTCCGAGTTGTTCGCTCTGTAATTTTCTTCGCATCGCAGCGCTTTTCCGCTAATTGCGCATGTGCAATGTTCGCACTGCGACTGCGCCAAGTAAATTTGCTATGCAGTAAGGTATTTTACTCACGGCATTACGAGGTTTTTTCTTCGTTCTGGTGATCGTAATGTGATTGACAGGAAGAGGGTGTTTCTGGGTGGAAACTGGGCGTTTTATGGGTGTGTGCGAAAAAACGCTACCGTTTCTGGGAAAAATGCGGGAGTGGCTGGAGAAAAGGGGGAGTGTCTGGGCGAACGCTGGGAGTGTTTGTGACGTCAAACCAGGAACGAAACTGACTGAACTGATCGCAGATGCCGAGTAAGTGTGGAGCTACTCAGAAACTGCTAAGAAGTGTCTATTCGCAATTCTGCTAATCTTTCGTTCGCAATTTTACTATGCTAAGATTCACTCCCAGTAGGCGGCGGCTTAGCGTGTGCAAAGCTGCTAAAAGCAGCTTGCGAGCGAACAACTCGGAATGACCACCCTTGCCCAGGGCTAGACGGAATACATGTGATGAGGCAATGTCACTGTCGGCAGCATTATACCAGCACCGCAATGCCGACAAGGTGAAAAATGCTACTTAAAGCTTTTGTACCGTGTTAGCAGTTGTTATTATTATCCTGTATTTATATGCCGCCACAAGGGTTCCACAGCGCCTTACAAAGAACATAAACAAATGAGCCAAACAAGAAAACCGCTACTTACAGTAGAAGACAATGCAGGACAAAATACAGGGTATATAAACGTAAACTGGATTGCAGCGTAACAGATATTTATGCATAAACAACAATGATAATGGTGGTCATTCCGAGTTGATCGCTAGCTGCTTTCGTTCGCAGCGCAGCGATCAGGCAAAAAGTCGGCAGTTCTGCGCATGCACGTCGTACTCTTACAACAAACGATGTAGTTTCACACAAGGTCTAGTGACGCTTTTCAGTCGCACTGCTGGCCGCAGAGTGATTGCAGGAAGTGGGTGTTTCTGGGTGTCAACTAATCGTTTTCAGGGAGTGAGCGGAAAAACGCAGGCGTGCCAGATAAAAACGCAGGTGGGCTGGTGAAACGTAGGCATGGCTGGCCGAACGCAGGGCGTGTTCGTGACGTCAAAACAGGAACTAAATAGTCTGCAGTGATCGCAAGCTAGGAGTAGGTCTGGAGCTACTCTGAAGCTGCTCGAAATTATTTTGGAGCCGCTGTGCGATCCTTTCGTTCGCACTTCTGCTAAGCTAAGAAACACTCCCAGAGGGCGGCGGCTTAGCGTTTGCACGGCTGCTAAAAGCAGCTAGCGAGCGAACAACTCGGAATGAGGGCCAATATGCGGTTAAGTAAATCCAAGCTACTGATTACTTTGTCTTATCTGATTTCTTGCTCAGCATCCAGAGGCAGCAGAATAGAAGCTCAGATCATCGTCGGAACCCCGGGAACAGTAATGGATTGGTGCCTTAAGCTAAAGCTTTTTAACCTGCAGAATATCCGCGTGTTGGTCCTGGATGAAGCTGATGTCATGATCGCAGTTCAGGGTTATTGTGACCATAGTGTACGAGTGAAGAGGTAAGTCTCCATAGATCCATGTCATATAGTAGCCTTAAAAACCAAGAGACCCCGACACACCATGCTGCTGCGCCATATTTAAATGGCCTGTGCTGCGGTGTCATATTTAAATGGACTGTGCTGTGGCGCCATATTTAAATGGACTGTGCTGCAGCGCCATATTTAAATGGACTGTGCTGCCATGCCATATTTAAATGGACTGGGCTGCCGTGCCATATTTAAATGGACTGTGCTGTGGCGCCATATTTAAATGGACTGTGCTGCCATGCCATATTTAAATGGACTGTGCTGCCATGCCATATTTAAATGGACTGTGCTGCGGTGCCACATTTAAATGGACTGTGCTGCGGTGCCACATTTAAATGGACTGTGCTGCCGTGCCATATTTAAATGGACTGTGCTGCCATGCCGTATTTAAATGGATTGTGCTGCGGTGCCACATTTAAATGGACTGTGCCGCTAGGCGCCGTTTGTTCAATAAATATACATTTATTTTTCATCCACTAGGGGGTCACTGGAGTACTCTTGGGATATGGACGGCTTAGCAGAAACAAAGGCACTGAATATTTAAATTTAGAACTCTCCACCCCTCCATATCCCAAAGTACCTCAGTGTACGACCTCAGTGTTTTTTCCGTGCTCACAGCAATAACAAGGCTTGTGGGGACTTCCCACACTCGGTGGAAGATTTTATTAATTTTTCATTTTTACTTTTTCATTTTTACACTTAGCACATCCCTTCCCAGTTTCTGGAAAAACATGGGTCCGGGATAGTGCCGCTGCACTTGCAGCGCATGGCGTGTCGGTCCTCACAAAGAGCACCCTCACAGCCACAGGCCCACTGGCTCCTGCAACAGCTGGACGGAGCTTACAGGAAAGAAGCCCCGTCACAGCCATGAAGAAGTGATCAAAGAGCTGGACGGAGCTTACAGATAGAAGCCCCGTCACAGCTATGACCAGAGAGCTCTGAGCTTAGAAGCCCGTCGCAGACCTCCTACAAAAGGTATGCTGGGGAAACGGGGCGGTCAGCGCAGGCTGCCGCCCCGCTGTGTGGGGTCCGTTGGGTGCGCCCACTCACTACCGCTCACTGCCACTTAGCCCAGCCGCTCCGTCCAGCGCTCCGTCTGCCGCTCCGTCCTCCCGGCCCAGGCGCTCCGTCCTCCCGCCAGGCGCTCCGTCAGCGCTGTATGAAAAGTGCAGCGCCCAGAGGGGGAGACCCGCCGCAGCTCGGCTAGCGACAGCTACGCGCGCCGGCCAGCCGCCCTCCGCTACTTTGAAGTACAGAGAGCTTGCCTCCCTGCAATGAGCTTCCCGGGCTCACCGCTAACACAGCGCTACAGGGAGTACAGAGAGGGGAGGGGGGGGGGGGACCTGGCTGATTACAGCGCGGCTGCAAGGGGAAATAGCAGGCTGCCATATCTATAGGAATGTTAATACAAAATTAACTGCAGGCAGTGTTTATATTAACTGGATTGTGACCTGCCTGTGATTATCACTGTATAATAGGCTATTGAGCCTATATTAACACTGAAGGCATGTATTGTAACCTGCATGTGTTTATTACTGTTTACTAGACATTCCTGCCATACATCTCTACTCCACACGGAGGCGCAGGGGTGTTAGTGGGAATTTTGGTTCAGGTTTCACATAGGCTAGCCATGTGAACTGTATTTCGACATAAATATATATATATATATATATTACACACCTTAAGTAAAGACTTTACTGGGTTGCGCAAGTGTCTGGCCTTTGGCTATTGTGTTGTCTGTGTGTATAAGGAGTAAGGCTCCAACACAGACTAAAAACAAGGTTTACTACAATGTATGTACATAAATCTACCACAGATTCAGTTGCGTTGTAGGTTTCCACTCCGGAAGCCTGTTCATTCCCAGATCCTATGTTAAGCATTGGCAATTCAAATTGACTCCGTTTGTCAGGAGTGGTAAGATCGGAGTCTCGGAAGTTACTCCGCCAGCTCTAACGGAGGAGTCTCAGACTTTCCAAAGGTCCAACTTCCTTTTGGGTACCAGGGTGTTAATTTAACTGGTCTTATCATTTAATGCAGTCTGACAAATTCTATGTCAAACCTCACAGCGCTAAATACGAGTGAGGAGGGCACATTAGACCAGCAGTCAGGTAGTGCGGGTTTTGACAACCATACATTGCTAATGACCAGTGAGTCAATGTCTCAAATTTACAGAGACTAAGGAGACTCTAACATCTAATCCGTCGAATTTAATAAACGACAGATCTTCAATGAGTTTCTTATTTAGAATATCTGACTAAGATTTAAGTCTATTTACCCGTTTCCACATCTAAATGGGAGAATCCGCCATTGGTGAATTCGTCTGTGTCAAACATTATAAAGACCCAAGATACATTTGGGTCACTAGACGCTCTATGTATGGAAACAATGACGATCACGTTAGACTTATCGCTAATAAGAAGCGGCAGAGTATCTCTGTAAAGCTTCTGCTGCCGCCTGTTACCTCGATTCTCGCTTTTTATCGTCGCTAGTTTCAGCACGACAAGGCCAGAAGTTGTTTGGTACTAAATTTGATATTCAGGCCAAGGCGGGGGGGGGGGGTTAAAGTCTAGCCATTGCCTCCTCCGGTATCAAAACGGAAATACTTTGGTCCGGCGTTTAAAGTCTTTAGACTTCACTCTTTTCAAGGCTGTGGTACAAAAACAGTCACGCCTTGTAACGCCAGGGCGCTAAAGTCAACAAGCCAGTGGCTTGACGGCCTCTTAGGCCATCTCGAATTTCCAATTGTGGGAGTGCGCCTTTACACGTTACATTTGCCGGGTTTCCAGCCATCCACTCATGGATGTATCCGCTATTTAGGGTTAAAAGACAAGACTGCCTCTGTCGGACGAAATTAGGCGTTTTGGCAGGTTGCCATTCAGTCTCTGCTGGTTTCAGCAGTTTTTATTTCCAGGCCTGGTACACCAACAAAGTCAGGGTTATTATTCCCCTCTGTTTGTGGTACCGAAGCCGGAGGGCTCCGTCGCAGTCTCAATCAGCAAGTCACTTACTACAGATTGAAAATGGATTTCTGCGGTTAGTATTTGCATATTTGGAGCCACACGATTGCATGATTGCGCTTGATCTTCAGAATGCGTATTTACCCATTCCGGTTTGGTCACCGCATCACAGGTTCTTGCGTTTTGCAATACGCCACAACCATTAACCGTTTCAGGTTCTACCGTTTGGCCTCTTGTCAGCGCCTCGGGTATTCACCAAAGTGAGGTTGGTGATGATAGCTCATCTCAGAGCCCTGGCAGTGACAATCGTTCCATACTTAGACGATCTGCTCATAAGAGCTCCGTCTCAACAGAGGTTCCTCTTACTTGCGCTACTAACGTACACCACGGTTGCAGTGTCAAGTTCAAAAACAATCGCATCTAATTCCGTCTGAACGACTTCAATTCCTAGGTATGAGTATAGATACGGTAAATCAAAGAGATTTACCTACTACACCAGGAAGAACAGATTATACCATCTAGTACAATTAGTGCAAAAGCCACGCACACTAGCGGTACATTGGTGTATTCGCCTATTAGGAACAATGATGTGTTTTCGAAGCGCTTTAGTTCGCCGGGTTTCACTCGCGTTTCCCACAGGGGGGCGAGGGTGTCTATACTCTGGGCGAGAGTCTCAGAGGTTGATGAGTTGTAGTTAAAAAGGTCAGCGACAGGGGTTCTAAAACGGATCACGACAGATTGCTGTCTATAAATGTCCTGGAACTCCGTGCAATTTACAATGCACTACATGCTTCGCTTTCAGTCTGTCCAAGTGCAGTCAGACAACGCAACGGGAGTTGCATACACAACATCCAGGGAGGACCGAGTAGCCGCATGGCAATGCGGGAGGTAGCTCGAATCCTCAATTGCCCAGAATACCACAAGGTGATATTGTCGACGGGGTTCATTCCGGGAGTGGACATCTATTAGACAGATGATCTTAGCCGTCGGGATTTTCATCCAGAAAACTGGGCATTAAATCCAGAGGGGTTTCACATGTGGGTCCACAGGTGGGGTTATCTTCAGGTGTACATGATGGCATCTCGCCACAATTACAAACGCTCAGTATGTGTACAGAACGACAGATCACAAGGGCAGTGGCGGTGGAGGCTTTCACATTCGCGTGGTCGTACAGCCTCGTGTATCTGGGTCCACCGTTTTCCGCTGCTCTCTCCGTTGCTAAAACGGATCATAAGACAGTTCGTCACAGTCATACTAGTGATATCTCATGGGTTTCGGAGAGCTTGCTTCTCGAATCTCCAAGGAATACTCGCACACGATCCTTGCCCGCTCATACTACGTCCAACCTGTTACAACAGGGACCGTTCTTTTACCCCTATTTACCTATGTACCGCGGCTGCGGTTGACGGGGTGGTGGTTGAGACCGCCCTCTTAAGAAAAGAGATAGGGCATTACAGTATCGGTTATACCAACCATGTTACAAGCTAGGAAGCCGGTTACGGCAGCTCATTATTACAGAATTTGGTGTGCCTATATAGGTTGGTGTGAAGCTCGGAAGTTTCCGACATCATCTTTCAAGTTACCCGTATTCTGTTATTTTACAGACGGGGTGGGATGGAGAACTGCGTTTATCTACACTGAGGGTGCAGGTATCTGTGTTGTCAATTTATTTTCAAAGACGTTTGACTTTATTGCGTCGGTACACACCTTTCTACAAGGTGTCATCAGAGTGCAGCCTCCATTTATCCCACCTACAGAGCCATGCGACTTGAAGCTGGGTTCAAATTTCTTACAGTTTTCATATTTTGAACCCTTACAACAAATGGGGATTAAGTTTCTCACTTGGAAAACGTTTTTTTCTTCTAGCCTTAGCTTCGGCAAGGGTTTTGTTTTCAAATTTGGGTGCCTTGTATTCCAAGCCACCGTATTTGGGTTTCCTCATGACAGAGCGGAACTTCGGACGAATTCCGATTTCTTATTTTTCACATCAATAAACCAATAGTGTTTCCTGTGTTGACAGCACATTCTAGAATTCTGAATGTGGTACGCGCATTACGCGTTTATATGTCCCGAACGTCTACAGTTCGTAATACGGATACGTTGTTTGTTCTCTATGATGCTGCCAACTGGGGTTAGCCAGTTTCTCAGCAGACATTATCCAGTTGGATAAAACTGACTACACGTCAGGCTTACCTTAAGGCTAAGTTACAGTCGCCTACGTCAGTAATAGCTCATCCCACAGGTTCTGGGGGAATGTCATGACCAGCTGGTCGTGGAGCTTCTACGACGCGGCTACATAGTCTTCAGTGCACACGTTTGTGCGCGTTTACAAGTTTTGAAACGTTTGCGGCATCAGCATCTAGCTTTGGCTGCCTACTGTTACAGGTGTCAAACAGCTCTCCCGCCCACGAGGGAAGCTTTGGTACGTCCCAAGAGTACTCCAGTGACCCCTAGTGGATGAAAAAGAAAATAGGATTTTGGTACTTACCAGGTAAATCCTTTTCTTTGAATCCATAGGGGGCACTGGACGCCCACCCAGAGCAGTTTTACCTGGTTTGTGGTAAGCTCAGAGGATCTTATGGTAACACATTTTCACCGATTGGTTCAAATTATAAGGTTCTATCGGTTATGGTGTCAACTGTTTAGTTGTCAGTAACGTTATGTGTCAACTTTGTTGTTGTCCGTTATGTTATAGGAATTCTCCATTGTCAACCTCTCTATAGTAGTTCGCTCAGTAAAAAACACTGAGGTCGTACACTGAGGTACTCTGGGATATGGAGGGGTGGAGAGTTCTAAATTTAAATATTCAGTGCCTTTGTTTCTGCTAAGCCGTCCATATCCCAAGAGTACTCCAGTGACCCCTATGGATTCAAAGAAAAGGATTTACCTGGTACTGTAAGTACCAAAATCCTATTTTTAATGTTTTCAATGTGCCGCAGTCCTCCTCTGGCGACTGCGCAACGCTTCTGATTAGCCCCATCGGGGTTCTATGTGCCAGCAGCCGCGACATACGGTAGACTAATGATTTATGCCATCTCCACAGAGCGATGCCGCCAAGCTGCCAGATGCTCCTGTTCTCCGCGACGTTTGAGGAGTCCGTGTGGCGCTTTTCGGGGAAGATTGTGCCAAACCCTAACATCATAAAACTGAGGAAAGAAGAGCTGACGCTCGATAACATTCAGCAGTTTTATGAAGCTTGTGAGGAGAAGGAAGACAAGTACCAGGCGCTGTGTAACATCTATGGCACAATCACCATCGCTCAGGCCATTATCTTCTGTCAGGTATTATTGCCAGGCTTTTTATTCACTACTTCTGTGAGCGCAGTTTATTCTGTATGGCTGTTGTTGTGCTTCGCCTGTCTCTATGAGTGCGCCGTACTGATTGACAGGTAGAGGCGGACGGAGGCAGTGGCGGACCGGTGTGGGGCGGTGCAGGGAAAAACGGGGCCGGTCGGCAGCGTTTTTGGTGCAGCACCGTGACATTGCACGTAGCCACTACGATAGGAAAAATGGCGGCTGACTGCCTGCATACGCAGCCTACCTGCGGCTGCACCGGGTCCACCACAATTGCTGCGACCGCAATATAAAATGTGGTTGCAGCTGGTGGCCGCTAGTTAGCATACTGGGCGGTCTTGCCCTGGAATGGGCGGCCCCCGGCATGCTACAGAAGGGATTGCAGAATCTGCAATCCTTGCTAAATAACCCCCTGCTCACAAAGCAACTCTCTTATAACAGTCTGCTTTACCTGTCAGGGTGCAGACCATTGAGAGAAACAATCCTTGACCATCCCTGCCCCTAATCTAAGAGCTTTCACCTCTCTATGAGATTAACCACAGGAACCGGAACCTTTATAAAGACCATTTTTGGGGTCGTTGTATGAATTGATGTGAACCTTGAATGACTTGTTTTCTATTACCTCATGCTCAGTGATTCTAGGACAGTGGTTTGGTACATCTCCCCCTCAGTCGCCCTGTCTCTCTCTTTTGCTTACTTGTATTATTTTTCTTTGACCAGACGCGGCAAACAGCCAATTGGCTGTCACATGAGATGGCTAGGGCTGGCCACTGCGTGGTGCTACTAAGCGGAGAGCTCCCGGTGGCAGACCGCGCCGAAATTATACGGAGATTTCGCGATGGCATGGAGAAAGTCCTCATCACTACAAATGTCTGCGCCCGAGGTAAAACCTACTTCTCTATCTCTCTGGACTCTGCTAATAAGATGGGGGGGTTTTCAAGTTAGGGACAGTTTGGGGGTGGGTACGGCGGCAGCAGCCGTATCACAAAACAGACGACAAGGCCAGGGTCTCTGTCTGTCTACTAGTTTTTGGAAAGCTTTCTAGAGCTTGTCGTTCCAGGTTGTCCTGCTGTGGCCCAGTCCTGGGTGGGATTAGGCAGAGTGACCAAAGGTTTGGCAGAGTGTCCAAAGGTTTGGTCATTGACGAGGTTTCCGGTTATTTCAGCATTAATGAGTAGCTCCCAAACTGCAGGAGAATTTCTACTTGTGGGTGTTTTTGAGTGTTTGTGTTTTTGCTGCGTACTTACTGTAGTTGTGGCACTTAGGGGCTCATTCCGAGTTGATCGCTAGCTGCATTTGTTCGCAGTGCAGCAATCAGGCTAAAAAAACGGCAATTCTGCACATGCGTATGCGGCGCAATGCGCACGCGCGATGTACGGGCACAACGAACGATGCAGTTTTGCACAGGGTCTAGCGATGCATTTCAGTCGCACTGCTTGCCGCAGAGTGATTGACATGAAGTGGGCGTTTCTGGGTGGCAACTGACCGTTTTCAGGGAGTGTGCGGAAAAACGCAAGTGTGCCAGGTAAAACGCAGGCGTGGCTGGGCGGGTGTGTGACGTCAAATCCGGAACTGAATAGGCTGAAGTGATCGCAAGCGCTGAGTAGATTTTGAGCTACTCCGAAACTACCCAAAATTTTACACACTTCTGCTAAGCTAAAATACACTCCCAGTGGGCGGCGGCATAGCGTTTGCACGGCTGCTAAAACGGCTAGCGGGCGATCAACTCGGAATGACCCCTATAGGCAATTAGTTTAGGTGCAGCATTGACCATGCAATTACAGAATTATTGGCCGTGTAATGACAACAAAGCTAACTAGAAAAGTCCAGTAACTTTGTTCTACTCTTTTCCATAGGAATTGATGTGGAACAAGTGTCCATTGTAGTCAACTTTGACCTTCCTTTGACTTTGGGGGGCTACGTAGATTACGAGACTTACCTGCATCGAATTGGCCGCACCGGCAGATTTGGCAAAAAGGGCGTGGCCATCAATCTGGTGGAGAAATGCTGCTTATATATGCTGCGGGACATTGAGGAGCATTTTGGTGAGTATAGGGTGGTAATATAATCACCCCCTTTGTCTCGTTGTCATTTCTTGAAGGAGATCTAGGAGGAGCGGCCGGAGACAACGGGCCTAATTCAGAGGTGGACGGAGGAGAGCAAGCGCCCAATGCTTTTCCTCTGCGCTTGCGTCCGTAATGCACTGCTCGTGCATCCCGATGGTTAACGCCGTTGGGCACATATCGGAACTGCATGGAGATCTATGAAATTCCAATAGGTATTCCTTGGAGGTGACGGGGTGGGTGGCTCGTGTCGGGGGCGGCAGACAGATATCATTGGACATCCTGAGCTACCACGATGGTGCTGCTTTGTGCGCACTATGGCGGATTGCAGCTGCAGCTCAGTAGACAGCCCATCGAATGCAACATTTGCAGCTGCTACTGCTCAGCGCCACCTCTGAATGAGGCACCACGTCACCTCGATGGCTCCTTCTTCTGTACTGGTTTAGTGTTTGTCAGACGTGACAGCGGGTTCTGGCGCTGTAGCAGTCTACACTTAGCGACTGACTCCGGAACTCATATTGTTCCGCTCATAGCTGTGGTTGTCAGGGTAACCACAGTCACATCCTCCTCGTATTGCTCAGGAGCTTATGGCTGGACTGTTCGTGTCCGTCTGTTGGCCCGGAGAAGTTTATATAGCTGGCCTAGCTGGTTACCCATGGCGGTGCTAGTCCATGCTTCATTGTAGTGACCTGGGCTGCCTGATGTATCATTTAGCCGCACACTATATACTATATACCACTATATACCATCATACAACGGTTAAACTATTGTATGTACACTAGGCTGGAACACTTGAGAACATCTATTAAGACCTGGTTAGTTTGTGTGAGGATATCGGGTGTTAGAACCATAGATCGCTAACTGGGCACAGATCCTAGGTTCAGCGATCACACAGGTAAGGAGGAGAGAAATGTGTAACAGCCACTTCATGGCACAAAAAGCGCACACAAGTGCAATACAATAGTCTAAATATCCACTACAAAGTGTAACACATTCACTGGTCTATTCATGAAGCAGTGCAAAGAGCGGAGAAGCGAGCCTGTAGAGAAGTTGCCCATGGCAACCAATCAGCCGCTTCGACGGGGTGATGCCTTTAACATGTCCTCAAAGGTGAAACAGGTTTTCAGCAGTCCAGCAGAATGTCTCCTATTTATATCCTAGGTTCTGGTAGAGATCAGAATCTCAGCACCAGGCCAGATCTCTATACAAACACCAACCCAACATGTGCTGCCCCTTTTCCAAAAGTCCCCCATTCTTCCAGGGTAGACCTGCGCTCCAGGGGTGTCCCAGGCGTGGTGCTCTCTGCGTATTGGCTCTGCAGTAATAGGGGTTGGAGATGGGATGGAGGAAGGCCAGGTTCAGTTCTGGATAAAACCTGACCCTGCTACATGTCTAGGACAGAACAATAGATACTAATGAAGCTTTAGCCTTTCCCCAAATCTCAGAGGGTGCCAAGACACTACCAGAATGAACCCCTTATATGCCTTTGTGACAGGCGAGGGATTTCAGCTGCTATTTGTCTGGCATAACATTATTCCTTGTAACAATAACTATACACTGAACACAGTATAACAAAAGCAAGTACATATTTCAGATATAATGGATACATTATAACAACGCACCTCTATCTGTTATGAGGACCGGGGATAAAAAGTAACCAATCATCCTCGTGCAAAACGAGATACCGCTTGGATGTTCAATAAGGACCCCTCGTTTTGTAACATCTTGTCTTTCTCTAACGTCCTAAGTGGATGCTGGGACTCCGTAAGGACCATGGGGAATAGCGGCTCCGCAGGAGACTGGGCACAACTAAAGAAAGATTTAGGACTACCTGGTGTGCACTGGCTCCTCCCACTAAGACCCTCCTCCAGACCTCAGTTAGAATCTTGTGCCCGGCTGAGCTGGATGCACACTAGGGGCTCTCCTGAGCTCCTAGAAAGAAAGTATATTTTAGGTTTTTTATTTTACAGTGAGATCTGCTGGCAACAGACTCACTGCAGCGAGGGACTAAGGGGAGAAGAAGCGAGCCTACCTAACTGGTGGTAGTTTGGGCTTCTTAGGCTACTGGACACCATTAGCTCCAGAGGGATCGACCGCAGGACCCGACCTTGGTGTTCGCTCCCGTAGCCGCGCCGCCGGCCCCCTTACAGAGCCAGAAGCAAGAAGTGTTCCGGAAAATCGGCGGCAGAAGACTTCTGTCTTCAACAAGGTAGCACACAGCACTGCAGCTGTGCGCCATTGCTCTTCATGCACACCTCATACTCCGGTCACTGATGGGTGCAGGGCGCTGGGGGGGGGCGCCCTGGGGGCAATATAAGACACCTTGGCTGGCAAATCTACACCATATATAGTCAGGAAGGCTATATAGGTGTAAAAATACCCCTGCCAGAATTCCAGAAAAAGCGGGAGAAGTCCGCCGGAAAAGGGGCGGGGCTATCTCCCTCAGCACACTGGCGCCATTTTTCCCTCACATCTCCGCTGGAAGGACGCTCCCTGGCTCTCCCCTGCATTGTGACAAGCTACATAAGGGTAAAAAAGAGAGGGGGGCACTAAATTTAGGCGCAGTATATATATATAAAATATAAGCAGCTATAAGGGAAAAAACACTCATTTATAGTGGGATCCCTGTGTTATATAGCCCTCTGGTGTGTGCTGGCATACTCTCTCTCTGTCTCCCCAAAGGGCTTTGTGGGGTCCTGTCCTCTGTCAGAGCATTCCCTGTGTGTTTGCGGTGTGTCGGTACGGCTGTGTCGACATGTTTGATGAGGAGGCTTATGTGGAGGCGGAGCAAATGCCGATAAATGTGATGTCACCCCCTGCGGGGTCGACACCTGAGTGAATGGTTCTGTGGAAGGAATTACGCGACAGTGTCGACTCCTTGCATAAAAGGTTTGACGACATACCAAATATGGGACAGCCGGCTTCTCAGCCTGTGCCTGCCCAGGCGTCTCAAAAGCCATCAGGGGCTCTAAAACGCCCGCTACCTCAAATGGCAGACACGGATGTCGACACGGATACTGACTCCAGTGTCGACGACGATGAGACAAATGTAACTTCCAATAGGGCCACACGTTACATGATTGAGGCAATGAAAAATGTGTTGCACATTTCTGATGTTACCCCAGGTACCACAAAAAAGGGTATTATGTTTGGAGAGAAAAAACTACCAGTTGTTTTTCCTCCATCTGAGGAATTAAATGAAGTGTGTGAAGAAGCGTGGGCTTCCCCCGATAAGAAAATGGTAATTTCTAAGAGGTTACTAATGGCGTACCCTTTCCCGCCAGAGGATAGGTCACGTTGGGAAACATCCCCTAGGGTGGATAAAGCGCTCACACGCTTGTCAAAGAAGGTGGCACTACCGTCTCCGGATACGGCCGCCCTGAAGGAATCTGCTGATAGAAAGCAGGAGGCTATCCTGAAGTCTATATATACACACACAGGTGTTATACTGAGACCAGCTATTGCGTCAGCATGGATGTGCAGTGCTGCAGCTGCGTGGTCAGATTCCCTGTCGGAAAATATTGATACCCTAGACAGGGACACTATATTGCTAACCGTAGAGCATATTAAAGACGCACTCTTATACATGAGGGATGCACAGAGGGATATTTGCCGGCTGGCATCCAAAATAAGTGCAATGTCCATTTCTGCCAGGAGAGGGTTATGGACTCGGCAGTGGACAGGAGATGCAGATTCTAAAAGGCACATGGAAGTTTTGCCTTATAAGGGTGAGGAGTTGTTCGGGGATGGTCTCTCGGACCTCGTTTCCACAGCAACAGCTGGGAAGTCTACATTTTTACCCCATGTTCCCTCACAGCCAAAGAAAGCACCGTATTATCAGGTACAGTCCTTTCGGCCCAATAAGGGCAAGCGGGTTAAAGGTGCGTCCTTTCTGCCCAGAGGCAGAGGTAGAGGGAAAAAGCTGCAGCATACAGCCAGTTCCCAGGAGCAAAAGTCCTCCCCCGCTTCCTCTAAGTCCACAGCATGACGCTGGGGCTCCACAGGCGGAGCCAGGTACGGTGGGGGCCCGTCTCAAAAATTTCAGCGATCAGTGGGCTCGCTCACGGGTGGATCCCTGGATCTTTCAAGTAGTATCTCAGGGGTACAAGCTGGAATTCGAGACGTTTCCCCCCCGCCGTTTCCTCAAATCTGCCTTGCCAACAACTCCCTCAGGCAGGGAGGCAGTGTTTGAGGCAATTCACAAGCTGTATTCACAGCAGGTGATAGTAAAGGTGCCCCTACTTCAACAAGGACGGGGTAACTATTCAACAATGTTTGTGGTGCCGAAACCGGACGGTTCGGTGAGACCCATTTTAAATTTGAAATCCTTGAACACATATATAAAAAAATTCAAGTTCAAGATGGAATCGCTCAGGGCGGTTATTGCAAGCCTGGACGAGGGGGATTACATGGTATCACTGGACATCAAGGATGCTTACCTGCATGTCCACATTTACCATCCTCACCAGGAGTACCTCAGATTTGTGGTACAGGATTGTCATTACCAATTCCAGACGTTGCCGTTTGGTCTATCCACGGCTCCGAGGGTATTTACCAAGGTAATGGCCGAAATGATGATACTCCTTCGAAAGAAGGGAGTTTTAATTATCCCGTACTTGGACGATCTCCTGATAAAGGCGAGGTCCAGGGAGCAGTTGTTGGTCGGGGTAGCACTATCTCGGGAGGTGCTACAACAGCACGGCTGGATTCTAAATATTCCAAAGTCACAGCTGGTCCCTACGACACGTCTACTGTTCCTGGGGATGGTTCTGGACACAGAACAGAAAAAGTGTTTCTCCCGGAGGAGAAGGCCAAGGAGCTGTCATCTCTAGTCAGAGGCCTCCTAAAACCAAAACAGGTGTCGGTGCATTACTGCACGCGGATCTTGGGAAAGATGGTAGCTTCCTACGAAGCAATTCCATTCGGCAGGTTCCATGCGAGAACCTTTCAGTGGGACCTGTTGGACAAGTGGTCAGGATCGCATCTTCAGATGCATCGTCTGATAACCCTCTCTCCAAGGACCAGGGTGTCTCTGCTGTGGTGGCTGCAAAGTGCTCATCTTCGAGAGGGCCGAAGATTCGGCATACAGGACTGGGTCCTGGTGACCACGGATGCCAGCCTTCGGGGCTGGGGGGCAGTCACACAGGGAAGAAACTTCCAGGGACTATGGTCAAGTCAGGAGACTTCCCTACACATAAATATTCTGGAACTAAGGGCCATTTACAATGCCCTAAGTCAGGCAAAACCCCTGCTTCAAAATCAGCCGGTACTGATCCAGTCAGACAACATCACGGCAGTCGCCCATGTAAACCGACAGGGCGGCACGAGAAGCAGGACGGCGATGGCAGAAGCCACAAGGATTCTCCGATGGGCGGAAAATCACGTGTTAGCACTGTCAGCAGTGTTCATTCCGGGAGTGGACAACTGGGAAGCAGACTTCCTCAGCAGGCACGACCTCCACCCGGGAGAGTGGGGACTTCATCCAGAAGTCTTCCAACTGATTGTAAACCGTTGGGAACAGCCACAGGTGGACATGATGGCGTCCCGCCTAAACAAAAAGCTAGAAAGATATTGCGCCAGGTCAAGAGACCCGCAGGCGATAGCTGTGGACGCTCTAGTGACACCGTGGGTGTACCGGTCGGTTTATGTGTTCCCTCCTCCTTCTCTCATACCAAAGGTACTGAGGATAATAAGGAGAAGAGGAGTAAGAACTATACTCATTGTTCTGGATTGGCCAAGAAGAGCTTGGTACCCGGAACTGCAAGAAATGATGTCAGAGGACCCATGGCCTCTGCCGCTCAGACAGGACCTGCTGCAGCAGGGGCCCTGTCTGTTCCAAGACTTACCGCGGCTGCGTTTGACGGCATGGCGGTTGGACACCGGATCCTGAAGGAAAAGGGCATTCCGGAGGAAGTCATTCCTACGCTGATTAAAGCTAGGAAAGAAGTAACCGCAAACCATTATCACCGCATATGGCGAAAATATGTTGCGTGGTGTGAGGCCAGGAAGGCCCCAACGGAGGAATTTCAGCTGGGCCGTTTCCTGCACTTTCTACAGTCAGGGGTGACTATGGGCCTAAAATTGGGTTCCATTAAGGTCCAGATTTCGGCTCTATCGATTTTCTTCCAGAAAGAACTGGCTTCTCTACCTGAAGTTCAAACTTTTGTTAAGGGAGTGCTGCATATTCAGCCCCCTTTTGTGCCTCCAGTGGCACCTTGGGATCTCAACGTGGTGTTGGATTTCCTAAAGTCACATTGGTTTGAGCCACTGAAAACCGTGGAATTGAAATATCTCACGTGGAAAGTGGTCATGTTGTTGGCCTTGGCTTCGGCCAGGCGTGTATCAGAATTGGCGGCTTTGTCATGTAAAAGCCCTTATCTGATTTTCCATATAGATAGGGCAGAATTGAGGACTCGTCCCCAATTTCTCCCTAAGGTGATATCAGCCTTTCATCTGAACCAACCTATCGTGGTGCCTGCGGCTACTAAAGACTTGGAGGCTTCCAAGTTGTTGGACGTAGTCAGGGCCCTGAAAATTTATGTTTCCAGGACAGCGGGAGTCAGAAAGACTGACTCGCTATTTATCCTGTATGCGCCCAACAAGTTGGGTGCACCTGCTTCAAAGCAGACTATTGCTCGCTGGATCTGTAGTACGATTCAGCTTGCACATTCTGCGGCTGGACTGCCGCATCCTAAATCAGTGAAAGCCCATTCCACGAGGAAGGTGGGCTCTTCTTGGGCGGCTGCCCGAGGGGTCTCGGCTCTACAACTTTGCCGAGCAGCTACTTGGTCGGGGTCAAACACGTTTGCTAAATTCTACAAGTTTGACACCCTGGCTGAGGAGGACCTAGAGTTTGCCCATTCGGTGCTGCAGAGTCATCCGCACTCTCCCGCCCGTTTGGGAGCTTTGGTATAATCCCCATGGTCCTTACGGAGTCCCAGCATCCACTTAGGACGTTAGAGAAAATAAGAATTTACTCACTGGTAATTCTATTTTTCGTAGTCCGTAGTGGATGCTGGGCGCCCATCCCAAGTGCGGATTGTCTGCAATACTTGTATATAGGGGGTCATTCCGAGTTGTTCGCTCGTTATTTTTTTTTCGCAACGGAGCGATTAGTCGCGAATGCGCATGTGCAATGTCCGCAGTGCGACTGCGCCAAGTAAATTTGCTATGCAGTTAGGAATTTTACTCACGTTTTTTTCTTCGTTCTGGTGATCGTAATGTGATTGACAGGAAGTGGGTGTTTCTGGGCGGAAACTGGCCGTTTTATGGGTGTGTGCGAAAAAACGCTACCGTTTCTGGGAAAAACGCGGGAGTGGCTGGAGAAACGGAGGAGTGTCTGGCCGAACGCTGGGTGTGTTTGTGACGTCAAACCAGGAACGACAAGCACTGAACTGATCGCAGATGCCGAGTAAGTTTGAAGCTACTCAGAAACTGCTAAGAGGTGTGTAATCGCAATTTTGAGAATCTTTCGTTCGCAATTTTACTATGCTAAGATTCACTCCCAGTAGGCGGCGGCTTAGCGTGTGCAAAGCTGCTAAAAGTAGCTTGCGAGCGAACAACTCGGAATGAGGGCCATAGTTATTGCCTAACTAAAGGGTTATTGTTGAGCCATCTGTTGAGAGGCTCAGTTGTTATCATACTGTTAACTGGGTATTGTATCACGAGTTATACGGTGTGATTGGTGTGGCTGGTATGAGTCTTACCCGGGATTCAAAATCCTTCCTTCTTGTGTCAGCTCTTCCGGGCACAGTATCCTAACTGAAGTCTGGAGGAGGGTCATAGTGGGAGGAGCCAGTGCACACCAGTTAGTCTAAAGCTTTCTTTTAGTTGTGCCCAGTCTCCTGCGGAGCCGCTATTCCCCATGGTCCTTACGGAGTCCCAGCATCCACTACGGACTACGAGAAATAGAATTACTGGTGAGTAAATTCTTATTTTTCTCTGACGTCCTAGTGGATGCTGGGACTCCGTCAGGACCATGGGGATTAGCGGCTCCGCAGGAGACAGGGCACAAAAGTAAAAGCTTTAGGATCAGGTGGTGTGCACTGGCTCCTCCCCCTATGACCCTCCTCCAAGCCTCAGTTAGATTTTTGTGCCCGGCCGAGAAGGGTGCAATCTAGGTGGCTCTCCTAAAGAGCTGCTTAGAGTAAAAGTTTTGTTAGGTTTTTTATTTTCAGTGAGTCCTGCTGGCAACAGGCTCACTGCATCGAGGGACTTAGGGGAGAGAAGTGAACTCACCTGCGTGCAGGATGGATTGGCTTCTTAGGCTACTGGACACCATTAGCTCCAGAGGGAGTCGGAACACAGGTCTCACCCTGGGGTTCGTCCCGGAGCCGCGCCGCCGACCCCCTTGCAGATGCCGAAAAGTGAAGAGGTCCAGAAACCGGCGGCAGAAGACTTTTCAGTCTTCATAAGGTAGCGCACAGCACTGCAGCTGTGCGCCATTGTTGTCAGCACACTTCATAGCAGCGGTCACTGAGGGTGCAGGGCGCTGGGGGGGGCGCCCTGGGCAGCAATGATAGTACCTTATTCTGGCTAAAAATACATCACATATAGCCCCTGGGGGCTATATGTATGTATTTAACCCCTGCCAGGTCTCAGAAAAACGGGAGAAGAAGCCCGCCGAAAAGGGGGCGGGGCCTATTCTCCTCAGCACACAGCGCCATTTTCCCTCACAGAAATGCTGGTGGGAAGGCTCCCAGGCTCTCCCCTGCACTGCACTACAGAAACAGGGTTAAAACAGAGAGGGGGGGCACTTATTTGGCGATATGACTATATATATTAAAATGCTATAAGGGAAAAACACTTTTCTCTATCGTCCTAAGTGGATGCTGGGGTTCCTGAAAGGACCATGGGGAATAGCGGCTCCGCAGGAGACAGGGCACAAAAAAGTAAAGCTTTACTAGGTCAGGTGGTGTGCACTGGCTCCTCCCCCTATGACCCTCCTCCAGACTCCAGTTAGATTTTGTGCCCGAACGAGAAGGGTGCAATCTAGGTGGCTCTCCTAAAGAGCTGCTTAGAGAAAGTTTAGTTTAGGTTTTTTTCTTTACAGTGAGTCCTGCTGGCAACAGGATCACTGCAACGTGGGACTTAGGGGGAAAGTAGTAAACTCACCTGCATGCAGAGTGGATTTGCTGCTTGGCTACTGGACACCATTAGCTCCAGAGGGATCGAACACAGGCCCAGCCGTGGAGTCCGGTCCCGGAGCCGCGCCGCCGACCCCCTTGCAGATGCTGAAGCGTGAAGAGGTCCGGAAACCGGCGGCTGAAGACTCCTCAGTCTTCATAAGGTAGCGCACAGCACTGCAGCTGTGCGCCATTTTCCTCTCAGCACACTTCACTGGGCAGTCACTGAGGGTGCAGAGCGCTGGGGGGGGGCGCTCTGAGAGGCAAATATAAACCTTATACAAGGCTAAAAATACCTCACATATAGCCCATAGGGGCTATATGGAGATATTTAACCCCTGCCTGACTGGAAAAATAGCGGGAGAAGAACCCGCCGAAAAAGGGGCGGGGCCTATCTCCTCAGCACACGGCGCCATTTTCTGTCACAGCTCCGCTGGTCAGAACGGCTCCCAGGTCTCTCCCCTGCACTGCACTACAGAAACAGGGTAAAACAGAGAGGGGGGGCACATTAATGGCTATATATATATATATATTAAAGCAGCTATAAGGGAGCACTTAATATAAGGATATCCCTTGTATATATAGCGCTTTGTGGTGTGTGCTGGCAGACTCTCCCTCTGTCTCCCCAAAAGGGCTAGTGGGTCCTGTCTTCATTAGAGCATTCCCTGTGAGTTTGCGGTGTGTGTCGGTACGTGGTGTCGACATGTATGAGGACGATATTGGTGTGGAGGCGGAGCAATTGCCAAATATGCAGATGTCACCCCCCAGGGGGTCGACACCAGAATGGATGCCTTTATTTGTGGAATTACGTGATGGTTTATCTTCCCTTAAACAGTCAGTTGAGGACATGAGGCGGCCGGACAATCAATTAATGCCTGTCCAGGCGCCTCAAACACCGTCAGGGGCTGTAAAACGCCCTTTGCCTCAGTCGGTCGACACAGACCCAGACACGGGCACTGATTCCAGTGACGACGGTAGAAATTCAAACGTATTTTCCAGTAGGGCCACACGTTATATGATTTTGGCAATGAAGGAGACGTTACATTTAGCTGATACTACAGATACCGTAAAACAGGGTATTATGTATGGTGTGAAAAAACTACAAACAGTTTTTCCTGAATCAGAAGAATTAAATGACGTGTGTGATGAAGCGTGGGTTGCTCCTGATAAAAAGTTGATAATTTCAAAAAAGTTATTGGCATTATACCCTTTCCCGCCAGAGGTTAGGGCGCGCTGGGAAACACCCCCTAAGGTGGACAAGGCGCTCACACGCTTATCCAAACAAGTGGCGTTACCCTCTCCTGAGACGGCCGCACTTAAGGATCCATCAGATAGAAAGATGGAAGTTATTCAAAAGAATATATACACACATGCAGGTGTTATACTACGACCAGCTATAGCAACTGCCTGGATGTGCAGTGCTGGAGTAGTTTGGTCAGAATCCCTGATTGAAAATATTGATACCCTAGATAGGGACAATGTTTTACTGTCGTTAGAACAAATAAAGGATGCATTTATCTATATGCGTGATGCACAGAGGGATATTTGCACACTGGCATCTCGGGTGAGTGCTATGTCCATTTCAGCCAGAAGAGCCTTATGGACACGACAGTGGACAGGCGATGCGGATTCAAAACGTCACATGGAGGTTTTGCCGTATAAAGGGGAGGAGTTATTTGGAGTTGGTCTATCAGACTTGGTGGCCACGGCTACTGCCGGGAAATCCACTTTTTTACCTCAAGTCACTCCCCAACAGAGAAAGGCACCGACCTTTCAACCGCAGCCTTTTCGCTCCTACAAAAATAAGAGAGCAAAGGGCTTGTCGTACCTGCCACGAGGCAGAGGAAGAGGGAAGAGACACCAACAGGCAGCTCCTTCCCAGGAACAGAAGCCCTCCCCGGCTCCTGCAAAAACCTCAGCATGACGCTGGGGCCTCTCAAGCGGACTCGGGGACAGTGGGGGGCCGTCTCAAAAATTACAGCGCGCAGTGGGCTCACTCGCAGGTAGACCCCTGGATCCTGCAGATAATATCTCAGGGGTACAGGTTGGAATTAGAGACGGATCCTCCTCATCGTTTCCTGAAGTCTGCCTTACCAACCGTCTCTTCCGAAAGGGAGAGGGTGTTGGAAGCCATTCACAAGCTGTACGCTCAGCAGGTGATAGTCAAAGTACCCCTATTACAACAAGGAAAGGGGTATTATTCCACTCTATTTGTGGTACCGAAGCCGGATGGCTCGGTAAGGCCTATTCTAAATCTGAAGTCCTTGAACCTCTACATAAAAAAGTTCAAGTTCAAGATGGAGTCACTCAGAGCAGTGATAGCGAACCTGGAAGAAGGGGACTTTATGGTATCCTTGGACATCAAGGATGCGTATCTACACGTTCCGATTTACCCCGCACACCAGGGGTACCTCAGGTTCATTGTTCAAAACTGTCACTATCAGTTTCAGACGCTGCCGTTCGGATTGTCCACGGCGCCTCGGGTCTTTACCAAGGTAATGGCCGAGATGATGATTCTTCTTCGAAGAAAAGGCGTATTAGTTATCCCATACTTGGACGATCTCCTAATAAGGGCAAGGTCCAGAGAACAGCTGGAGACAGCTTTAGCACTATCTCAAGAGGTGCTAAGACAACACGGGTGGATTCTGAATATTCCAAAATCCCATTTAATCCCGACAACTCGTCTGCTGTTCCTAGGAATGATTCTGGACACGGTTCAGAAAAAGGTTTTCCTTCCAGAGGAAAAAGCCAAGGAGTTATCCGATCTGGTCAGGAACCTCCTAAAACCAGGAAAAGTGTCAGTACATCAATGCACAAGAGTCCTGGGAAAAATGGTGGCTTCTTACGAAGCAATTCCATTCGGCAGATTCCATGCAAGAATATTCCAAAGGGATCTGTTGGACAAATGGTCAGGGTCGCATCTGCAGATGCACCTGCGAATAACCCTGTCACCAAAGACAAGGGTGTCACTTCTGTGGTGGTTGCAGAAGGCTCACCTATTAGAAGGCCGCAGATTCGGCATTCAGGATTGGATCCTGGTGACCACGGACGCCAGCCTGAGAGGCTGGGGAGCAGTCACACAAGGAAGAAACTTCCAGGGAGTATGGACGAGTCTGGAAAAGTCTCTTCACATAAACATTCTGGAACTAAGAGCAATCTACAATGCTCTAAGCCAGGCGGAACTTCTCCTGCAAGGAAAGCCGGTGTTGATTCAGTCGGACAACATCACGGCGGTCGCCCATGTAAACAGGCAGGGCGGCACAAGAAGCAGGAGTGCAATGGCAGAAGCTGCCAAGATTCTTCGCTGGGCGGAGAATCACGTGATAGCACTGTCAGCAGTGTTCATCCCGGGCGTGGACAACTGGGAAGCAGACTTCCTCAGCAGACACGATCTTCATCCGGGAGAGTGGGGTCTACATCCAGAAGTCTTCAACATGTTAATAGACCGTTGGGAAAGACCAATTGTAGACATGATGGCGTCTCGCCTCAACAAAAAACTGGACAAATATTGCGCCAGGTCAAGAGATCCACAGGCAATAGCTGTGGACGCACTGGTAACTCCTTGGGTGTACCAGTCAGTGTATGTGTTTCCTCCTCTGCCGCTCATACCAAAGGTATTGAAGATCATACGGCAAAGAAGAGTAAGAACAATACTAGTGGTTCCGGATTGGCCGAGAAGGACTTGGTATCCGGAACTTCAAGAGATGCTCACGGACGAACCGTGGCCTCTACCTCTGAGAAGGGACCTGCTACAGCAGGGTCCCTGTCTTTTTCAAGACTTACCGCGGCTGCGTTTGACGGCATGGCGGTTGAACGCCAGATCCTAAAAGGGAAAGGCATTCCAGAAGAAGTCATTCCTACCTTGATTAAGGCACGGAAGGAAGTCACCGTGAAACATTATCACCGCATTTGGCGAAAATATGTAGCGTGGTGCGAGGATCGGAGGGTTCCGACGGAGGAATTCCAACTGGGTCGTTTCCTACATTTCCTGCAATCAGGATTATCTATGGGTCTCAAATTGGGATCCATTAAGGTTCAAATTTCGGCCCTGTCAATATTCTTCCAAAAAGAATTGGCCTCTGTCCCTGAGGTCCAGACTTTTGTCAAGGGAGTACTGCATATACAGCCTCCTGTGGTGCCTCCGGTGGCACCGTGGGATCTAAATGTAGTTTTAGATTTCCTCAAATCCCATTGGTTTGAACCATTGAAAAAGGTGGATTTGAAATATCTCACATTGAAAGTGACTATGTTACTAGCCCTGGCCTCTGCCAGGAGAGTATCTGAATTGGCGGCTTTATCTTATAAAAGTCCTTATCTAATCTTCCATTCGGATAGGGCAGAACTGCGGACTCGTCCGCATTTTCTCCCTAAAGTGGTATCAGCATTTCATCTGAACCAACCTATTGTGGTGCCTGCGGCCACTAGCGACTTGGAGGACTCCAAGTTGTTGGACGTTGTCAGAGCCTTAAAAATATACATTGCAAGGACGGCTGGAGTCAGAAAATCTGACTCGCTGTTTATATTGTATGCACCCAACAAGTTGGGCGCACCTGCTTCTAAGCAGTCGATTGCTCGTTGGATTTGTAACACAATTCAACTTGCACATTCTGTGGCAGGCCTGCCACAGCCTAAAACTGTAAAAGCCCACTCCACAAGGAAGGTGGGCTCATCTTGGGCGGCTGCCCGAGGGGTCTCGGCATTACAACTCTGCCGAGCAGCTACGTGGTCGGGGGAGAACACGTTTGTAAAATTTTACAAATTTGATACCCTGGCAAAGGAGGACCTGGAGTTCTCTCATTCGGTGCTGCAGAGTCATCCGCACTCTCCCGCCCGTTTGGGAGCTTTGGTATAATCCCCATGGTCCTTTCAGGAACCCCAGCATCCACTTAGGACGATAGAGAAAATAAGAATTTACTTACCGATAATTCTATTTCTCGGAGTCCGTAGTGGATGCTGGGCGCCCATCCCAAGTGCGGATTATCTGCAATACTTGTACATAGTTATTGTTAACTAATTCGGGTTATTGTTAAGGAGCCATCTTTAAGAGGCCCTTTCTGTTGTCATACTGTTAACTGGGTTTAGATCACAAGTTGTACGGTGTGATTGGTGTGGCTGGTATGAGTCTTACCCGGGATTCAAAATGCCTCCCTTATTGTGTATGCTCGTCCGGGCACAGTACCTAACTGGAGTCTGGAGGAGGGTCATAGGGGGAGGAGCCAGTGCACACCACCTGACCTAGTAAAGCTTTACTTTTTTGTGCCCTGTCTCCTGCGGAGCCGCTATTCCCCATGGTCCTTTCAGGAACCCCAGCATCCACTACGGACTCCGAGAAATAGAATTATCGGTAAGTAAATTCTTATTATATAAAGGTTGTCCCTGTATAATTATAGCGTTTTTGGTGTGTGCTGGCAAACTCTCCCTCTGTCTCCCCAAAGGGCTAGTGGGGTCCTGTCCTCTATCAGAGCATTCCCTGTGTGTGTGCTGTGTGTCGGTACGCGTGTGTCGACATGTATGAGGACGATGTTGGTGAGGAGGCGGAGCAATTGCCTGTAATGGTGATGTCACTCTCTAGGGAGTCGACACCGGAATGGATGGCTTATTCAAGGAATTACGTGATAATGTCAACAGAGACGGCCGGCAAACAAAATAGTACCTGTCCAGGCGTCTCAAACACCGTCAGGGGCTTTAAAACGCCCATTTACCTCAGTCGGTCGACACAGACACAGACACGGACACTGATTTCAGTGTCGACGGTGAAGAAACAAACGTATTTTCCTTTAGGGCCACACGTTACTTGTTAAGGGCAATGAAGGAGGTGTTACATATTTCTGATACTACAAGTACCACAAAAAAGGGTATTATGTGGGGTGTGAAAAAACTACCTGTAGTTTTTCCTGAATCAGATAAATTAAATGAAGTGTGTGATGATGCGTGGGTTTCCCCCGATAGAAAATTATTGGCGGTATACCCTTTCCCGCCAGAAGTTAGGGCGCGTTGGGAAACACCCCTTAGGGTGGATAAGGCGCTCACACGCTTATCAAAACAAGTGGCGGTACCGTCTCCAGATAGGGCCGTCCTCAAGGAGCCAACTGATAGGAGGCTGGAAAATATCCTAAGAAGTATATACACACATACTGGTGTTATACTGCGACCAGCTATCGCCTCAGCCTGGATGTGCAGAGCTGGGGTGGCTTGGTCGGATTCCCTGACTAAAAATATTGATACCCTTGACAGGGACAGTATTTTATTGACTATAGAGCATTTAAAGGATGCATTTCTATATATGCGAGATGCACAGAGGGATATTTGCACTCTGGCATCAAGAGTAAGTGCGATGTCCATATCTGCCAGAAGATGTTTATGGACACGACAGTGGTCAGGTGATGCAGATTCCAAACGGCACAAAGAAGTATTGCCGTATAAAGGGGAGGAGTTATTTGGGGTCGGTCCATCGGACCTGGTGGCCACGGCAACTGCTGGAAAATCCACCGTTTTTACCCTAAGTCACATCTCTGCAGAAAAAGACACCGTCTTTTCAGCCTCAGTCCTTTCGTCCCCATAAGAGTCATATCTGCCCAGGGATAGAGGAAAGGGAAGAAGACTGCAGCAGGCAGCCCATTCCCAGGAACAGAAGCCCTCCACCGCTTCTGCCGAGTTTCTCAGCATGACGCTGGGGCCGTACAGGACCCTTGGATCCTACAAGTAGTATCCCAGGGGTACAGATTGGAAAGTCGAGACGTTTCCCCCTCGCAGGTTCCTGAAGTCTGCTTTACCAACGTCTCCCTCCGACAGGGAGGCAGTATTGGAAACAATTCACAAGCTGTATTCCCAGCAGGTGATAATCAAAGTACCCCTCCTACAACAAGGAAAGGGGTATTATTCCACACTATGTTGTGGTACTGAAGCCAGAAGGCTCGGTGAGACCTATTCTAAATCTGAAATATTTGAACACTTACAAAGGTTCAAATCAAGATGGAGTCACTCAGAGCAGTGATAGCGAACCAGGAAGAAGGGGACTATATGGTGTCCCTGGACATCAGGGATACTTACTTCCATGTCCCAATTTGCCCTTCTCACCAAGGGTACCTCAGGTTCGTGGTACAGAACTGTCACTATCAGTTTCAGACGCTGCCGTTTGGATTGACCACGGCACCCCGGGTCTTTACCAAGGTAATGGCCGAAATGATGATTCTTCTTCAAAGAAAATGGATAAGAGCAAGGTCCAGAGAACAGTTGGATGGAGTAGCACTATCTCAAGTAGTTCTACGACAGCACGGGTGGATTCTAAATATTCCAAAACCGCAGCTGTTTCCGACGACACATCGGCTGTTCCTAGGGATGATTCTGGACACAGTCCAGAAAAGGGTGTTTCTCCCGGAGAAGAAAGCCAGGGAGTTATCCGAGCTAGTCAGGAACCTCCTAAAACCAGGAAAAGTGTCAGTGCATCATTGCACAAGGGTCCTGGGAAAAATGGTGACTTCTTACGAAGCGATTCCATTCGGCAGATTTCACGCAAGAACTTTTCAGTGGGATCTGCTGGAAAAATGGTCCGGATCGCATCTTCAGATGCATCAGCGGATAACCCTGTCTCCAAGGACAAGGGTGTTTCTTCTGCGGTGGCTGCAGAGTGCTCATCTACTAAAGGGCCGCAGTTTCGGCATTCAGGACTGGGTCCTGGTGACCACGGATGCCAGCCTGAGAGGCTGGGGAGCAGTCACACAGGGAAAAAATTTCCAGGGAGTGTGATCAAGTCTGGAGACTTCTCTCCACATAAATATACTGGAGCTATGGGCAATTTACAATGCTCTAAGCTTAGCAAGACCTCTGCTTCAAGGTCAGCCGGTATTGATCCAGTGGGACAACATCACGGCAGTCGCCCACGTAAACAGACAGGGCGGCACAGGAAGCAGGAGGGCAAGAAACTGCAAGGATTCTTCGCTGGGCGGAAAATCATGTGATAGCACTGTCAGCAGTGTTCATTCCGGGAGTGGACAACTGGGAAGCAGACTTCCTCAGCAGGCACGACCTCCACCCGGGAGAGTGGGGACTTCATCGGGAAGTCTTCCACATGATTGTGAACCGTTAGGTAAGACCAAAGGTGGACATGATGGCGTCCCGCCTGAACAAAAAATTGGACAGGTATTGCGCCAGGTCAAGAGACCCTCAGGCAATAGCTGTGGACGTTCTGGTAACACCATGGGTGTACCAGTCGCTGTATGTGTTCCCTCCTCTGCTTCTCATACCCAAGGTACTGAGAATTATAAGACGTAGAGGAGTAAGAACTAGGGCCCTCATTCCGAGTTGTTCGCTCTGTATTTTTCATCGCATCGCAGTGAAAATCCGCTTAGTACGCATGCGCAATGTTCGCACTGCGACTGCGCCAAGTAACTTTACTATGAAGAAAGTATTTTTACTCACGGCTTTTTCTTCGCTCCGGCGATCGTAATGTGATTGACAGGAAATGGGTGTTACTGGGCGGAAACACGGCGTTTCAGGGGCGTGTGGCTGAAAACGCTACCGTTTCCGGAAAAAACGCAGGAGTGGCCGGAGAAACGGTGGGAGTGCCTGGGCGAACGCTGGGTGTGTTTGTGACGTCAACCAGGAACGACAAGCACTGAACTGATCGCACAGGCAGAGTAAGTCTGGAGCTACTCTGAAACTGCTAAGTAGTTAGTAATCGCAATATTGCGAATACATCGGTCGCAATTTTAAGAAGCTAAGATTCACTCCCAGTAGGCGGCGGCTTAGCGTGTGTAACTCTGCTAAATTCGCCTTGCGACCGATCAACTCGGAATGAGGGCCTATATTCGTGGCTCCGGATTGGCCAAGAAGGACTTGGTACCCGGAACTTCAAGAAATGCTCACAGAGGACTCATGGCCTCTGCCGCTAAGAAGGGACTTGTTTCAGCAAGTACCATGTCTGTTCCAAGACTTACCGCGGCTGCGTTTGACGGCATGGCGGTGGAACGCCGGATCCTAAGGGAAAAAGGCATTCCGGAAGAGGTCATTCCTACCCTGGTCAAAGCCAGGAAGGAGGTGACCGCACAACATTATCACCACATGTGGCGAAAATATGTTGCGTGGTGTGAGGCCAGGAAGGCCCCACGAAGAAATTTCAACTCGGTCGATTCCTGCATTTCCTGCAAACAGGAGTGTCTATGGACCTCAAATTGGGGTCCATTAAGGTTCAAATTTCGGCCCTGTCAATTTTCTTCCAGAAAGAATTGGCTTCACTTCCTGAAGTCCAGAAGTTTGTCAAGGGAGTACTGCATATACAAACCCCTTTTGTGCCTCCAGTGGCACTGTGGGATCTCAACGTAGTTCTGGGATTCCTCAAATCACATTTTAAACCGCTCAAATCTGTGGATTTGAAATATTTCACATGAAAAGTGACCATGCTGTTGGCCCTGGCCTCGGCCAGGCGAGTGTCAGAATTGGTGGCTTTGTCTCACAAAAGCCCATATCTGATTGTCCATTCGGACAGGGCAGAGCTGCGGACTCGTCCCCAGTTTCTCCCTAATGTGGTGTCAGCGTTTCACCTGAACCAGCTTATTGTGGTACCTGCGACTACTAGGGACTTGGAGGACTCCAGGTTGCTAGATGTTGTCAGGGCCCTGAAAATATAGTTTCCAGGACGGCTGGAGTCAGAAAAACTGACTTGCTGTTATCCTGTATGCACCCAAAAAACTGGGTGCTCTTGCTTCTAAGCAGACGATTGCTAGTTGGATGTGTAGTACAATTCAGCTTGCACATTCTGTGGCAGGCCTGCCACAGCCATAATATGTAAATGCCCATTTCACAAGGAAGGTGGGCTCATCTTGGGCGGCTGCCCGAGGGGTCTCGGCTTTACAACTTTGCCGAGCTGCTACTTGGTCAGGGGCAAACACGTTTGCAAAATTCTACAAATTTGATACCCTGGCTGAGGAGGACCTGGAGTTCTCTCATTCGGTGCTGCAGAGTCATCCGCACTCTCCCGCCCGTTTGGGAGCTTTGGTATTATCCCCATGGTCCTGACGGAGTCCCAGCATCCACTAGGACGTCAGAGAAAATAAGAATTTACTTACCGATAATTCTATTTCTCGTAGTCCGTAGTGGATGCTGGGCGCCCATCCCAAGTGCGGATTGTCTGCAATACTTGTACATAGTTATTGTTACAAAAATCGGGTTATTATTGTTGTGAGCCATCCTTTCAGAGGCTCCGCTGTTATCATACTGTTAACTGGGTTCAGATCACAGGTTGTACAGTGTGATTGGTGTGGCTGGTATGAGTCTTACCCGGGATTCAAAATCCTTCCTTATTGTGTACGCTCGTCCGGGCACAGTATCCTAACTGAGGCTTGGAGGAGGGTCATAGGGGGAGGAGCCAGTGCACACCACCTGATCCTAAAGCTTTTACTTTTGTGCCCTGTCTCCTGCGGAGCCGCTAATCCCCATGGTCCTGACGGAGTCCCAGCATCCACTACGGACTACGAGAAATAGAATTATCGGTAAGTAAATTCTTATTTTAATGAACTCCTCCTCTTTGACCATCACCTGCTCTCTATTAACAGATCCCTCTCTCTTTCTCCACCTCTACCTCCTAAGGCTTCCATCACTAAGTGTAACATTGAGGCTAGCGACACCGTTTACCTATCCTCCCTGACCGACTCACTTCTCCCTCCTATTCTCTCTCTCTCTCTGTCCTGCCCTGAACAAGCCACTTCCCCATACAATGCTTCCCTTACTTCTGCTCTTGACCCTGTCGCTCCACCAACCACTATTCATCTTTGCAGATCAACACCTCAACACTGGCATTCCAGATGTAGCAGATACCTGTAAAAGTGCCGAGCGAAACTTATGCCTTTTCCCTCTTTGAATAGTCGTATTTCAAAAACCTCATCTCCACCAGCCTCAAACCCCCACCGTCCCTTCTCTACTGTCAACTCCTTCCTTTGCCCACCCCTGCCTCAACTCCCTTCCTCAGTCTCTGCCGTTGACTTTGCCACCTGCTTCACATAAAAAAAGGGCCTCCATGCGTCATGACATCATATCCCACCAGACCCACAGTACCACTCCTTTCCCAGACCACCCCACCCCATCCATCTCACCAACTCTGACTTCTTTCCCACTGTATCTGGAGACAAAGTCATAGCCCTCATCTGGTGTCCCCCCCACCACCACCTCCCCGCTTAACCCTATTCCCTACCACCTCCTCAGATACCTCTCTCTTTCTGCCTATTCCCATCTTGCTCACCTGCTCACTGTCCCTCTCATCAGGCACTGTCCCCTCTTCCTTCATGCCTGCCCTTGTTTCACCCAGTCGTGTAAACCTACCCTTGATCCAAATACCCTCTCCAACTATCGACCCATCTCTCTCCTTCCTTTTGCCTCCAAACTCCTTGAGCGTACTGTCTTTCTTTCCTCCCACTCACTGCTTGACCCATTCCAGTCTGGTTTCCATCCTCACCACTCCACTGAAACTGCCCTCACAAAAGTCTGCAATGACCTCCTATCTGCTAAATCCAAGGGTCACTACTCTCTGCTTATTCTTCTTGACCTCTCTGCTGCATTTGACACTGTAGACCGCCCTCTCCTTCTGCAAATCATTCACTCCCTTGGTCTGAGTGATACTGACCTCTCCTGGCTGTCCTCCTACCTCTCTGATCGTTCCTTCTCTGTCTCCTCTCATGACTCCACCTCCCCCCCACTTCCTCTACCAGTAGGTGTCCTCCAAGGTTCTGTTCTTGGTCCTCTCCTTTTCTCTTACGTCCTAGAGGATGCTGGGGACTCCAAAAGGAGCATGGGGTATAGACGGATCCGCAGGAGGCATGGGCACACTAAAAAGACTTTTACTGGGTGTGAACTGGCTCCTCCCTCTATGCCCCTCCTCCAGACCTCAGTTAGACTTTGTACCCAGGAGTGACTGGACACACACTAGGGAAGCTCTACTGAGTTTCTCTGGAAAGGACTTATGTTAGGCTTTTTTATTTTCAGGGAGACCTGCTGGCTACAGACTCCCTGCATCGTGGGACTGAGGGGAGAGAAGTCAGACCTATTTATTCTTAGTTCAAGGGCTCTGCTTCTTAGGCTACTGGACACCATTAGCTCCAGAGGGTTCGATCACTTGGTTCGCCTAGCTGTTTGTTCCCGGAGCCGCACCGTCACCCCCTCACAGAAGCCAGAAGAAAGGAGTCGGGTGAGTATGAGAAGATCAGAAGGCATCAGACGGCAGAAGACTTCAGTAACGGAGGTACAGCGCAGCGGTCGCGCTGCGCTCCATGCTCCCACACAAACATCACCAACGGCACTTGCAGGGTGCAGGGCGCAGGGGGGGAGCGCACTGGGCAGCAGTTACTGGGGTCAGTTCTGACTGGCAAAGAGTATAATCGGTGCCGGGCACCGAATACCGTACCCCCGCCAGTATAAATATTTTACATTTTAGCGGGACTACAGCGCCCCGGGAAGGGGCGGGGCTTAGCCGCACAGCTCGCCAGCGCCATTTTCTCTCTCTTCACAGCCGCTGCAGAGACGCTGGCCCGGTCCTCCAAGCTCCTTCAAGTAACAAGGGAGCAAAATGGGGGTGGGGGGGGGGCACATACAATTTGGTGCTTTTTTGTTGTTAAATACAGCGCTATCCACATATATTTCTCTATCGTCCTAGTGGATGCTGGGGTTCCTGAAAGGACCATGGGGAATAGCGGCTCCGCAGGAGACAGGGCACAAAAAGTAAAGCTTTAGGATCAGGTGGTGTGCACTGGCTCCTCCCCCTATGACCCTCCTCCAAGCCAGTTAGATTTTGTGCCCGGCCGAGAAGGGTGCAATTCTAGGTGGCTCTCATAAAGAGCTGCTTAGAGAGTTTAGCTTAGGTTTTTTATTTTACAGTGATTCCTGCTGGCAACAGGATCACTGCAACGAGGGACAGAGGGGAGAAGAAGTGAACTCACCTGCGTGCAGGATGGATTGGCTTCTTGGCTACTGGACATGAAGCTCCAGAGGGACGATCACAGGTACAGCCTGGATGGTCACCGGAGCCACGCCGCCGGCCCCCTCACAGATGCTGAAGCAAGAAGAGGTCCAGAATCGGCGGCTGAAGACTCCTGCAGTCTTCTTAAGGTAGCGCACAGCACTGCAGCTGTGCGCCATTTTCCTCTCAGCACACTTCACACGGCAGTCACTGAGGGTGCAGGGCGCTGGGGGGGGGCGCCCTGGGAGGCAAATGAAAACCTTTAAAAAGGCTAAAAATACCTCACATATAGCCCCAGAGGCTATATGGAGATATTTACCCCTGCCTAAATGTACTAAATAGCGGGAGACGAGCCCGCCGGAAAAGGGGCGGGGCCTATCTCCTCAGCACACGGCGCCATTTTCTGTCACAGCTCCGCTGGTCAGGAAGGCTCCCAGGTCTCTCCCCTGCACTGCACTACAGAAACAGGGTATAACAGAGAGGGGGGGCAAAATAAATGGCTATATATATATTAATATAAAAGCAGCTATAAGGGAGCACTTAATCATAAGGCTATCCCTGTCATATATAGCGCTTTTTGGTGTGTGCTGGCAGACTCTCCCTCTGTCTCCCCAAAGGGCTAGTGGGTCCTGTCTTCGTATAGAGCATTCCCTGTGTGTCTGCTGTGTGTCGGTACGTGTGTGTCGACATGTATGAGGACGATATTGGCGTGGAGGCGGAGCAATTGCCTGTAATGGTGATGTCACTCTCTAGGGAGTCGACACCGGAATGGATGGCTTATTTAGGAAATTACGTGATAATGTCAACACGCTGCAAAGTCGGTTGACGACATGAGACGGCCGACAAACAATTAGTACGGTCCAGACGTCTCAAAAACACCGTCAAGGGTTTTTTTTTTAAAACGCCCGTTTACTTTAGTCGGTCGACACAGACACAGACAGGGACACTGAATCCAGTGTCGACGGTGAATAAACAAACGTATTCCTTATTAGGGCCACACGTTAAAGGCAATGAAGGAGGTGTTACGTATTTCTGATACTACAAGTACCACAAAAGAGGGTATTATGTGGGATGTGAAAAAACTACCATAGTTTTTCCTGAATCAGATAAATTAAATAAAGTGTGTGATGATGCGTGGGTTCCCCCCGATAGAAAATTATGGGCGGTATACCCTTTCCCGCCAGAAGTTAGGGCGCGTTGGGAAACACCCCTTAAGGTGGATAAGGCGCTCACACGCTTATCAAAACAAGTGGCGGTACCGTCTATAGATAGGGCCGTCCTCAAGGACCAGCTGACAAGGCTGGAAAATATAATAAAAAGTATATACACACATACTGGTGTTATACTGCGGCCAGCGATCGCCTCAGCCTGGATGTGCAGAGCTAGGGTGGCTTGGTCGGATTCCCTGACTAAAAATATTGATACCCTTGACAGGGACAGTATTTTATTGACTATAGAGCATTTCTATATATGCGAGATGCACAGAGGGATATTTGCACTCTGGCATCATGAATAAACGCGATGTCCATAACTGCCAGAAGATGTTATGGACACGACAGTGGTCAGGTGATGCAGATTCCAAACGGCACAGTATGGCCGTATAAAGGAAGAGGACTTGTTTGGGGTCGGTCCATCGGACCTGGTGGTCACGGCAACTGCTGGAAAATCCACCGTTTTTTACCCTAAGTCACATCTCTGCAGAAAAAGACACCGTCTTTTCAGCCTCAGTCCTCTCGTCCCTATAAGATCATATCTGCCCAGGGATAGAGGAAAGGGAAGAAGACTGCAGCAGGCAGCCCATTCCCAGGAACAGAAGCGTTCCACCGCGTCTGACAAGTTCTCAGCATGGCGCTGAGACCGTACAGGACCCCTGGATCCTACAAGTAGTATCCCGGGGGTACAGATGGGAATGTCGAGACGTTTCCCCTTCGCAGGCTCCTGAAGTCTGCTTTACCAAGTCTCCCTCCGACAAGGAGGTAGTATGGGAAAAAATTCACAAGCTGTATTCCCAGCAGGTGATAATTAAATTACCCCTCCTACTACAGAAAAGGGGTATTATTCCACACTATATTGTGGTACTGAAGCCAGAAGGCTAGGTGAGACTTATTCTAAAAATTTTTTTTTGAACACTTACAAAGGTTCAAATTAAGATGAAGTCACTCAGAGCAGTGATAACGAACCAGGAAGAAGGGGACTATATAGTGTCCCGGGACATCAGGGATGCTTACCTCTATGTCCCAAATTTGCCCTTCTCACTAAGGGTACCTCAGGTTCGTGGTGCAGAACTATCACTATCAGTTTCAGACGCTGCCGTTTGGATTGTCCACGGCACCCCGGGGTCTTTACCAAGGTAATGGCCGAAATGATGATTCTTCTTCGAAGAAAAGGCGTCTTAATTATCCCTTACTTGGACGATCTCCTGATAGGGGCATAGTCCAGGGAACAGTTGGAGGTCGGAGTAGCACTATCTCGGATACTGCTACAATCAGCACGGGTGGATTCTAAATATTCCAAAATCGCAGCTGATCCCGACGACACGTCTGCTGTGCCTAGGGATGATTCTGGACACAGTCCAGAAAAAGGTGTTTCTCCCGGAAGAGAAAGCCAGGGAGTTATCCGAGCAAGTCAGGAACCTCCTAAAAAAAACAGTGCATCATTGCACAAGGGTCCTGGTAAAAATGGTGGCTTCCTACGAAGCAATTCCATTCGGCAGATTTCACGTAAGAACTTTTCAGTGGGATCTGCTGGACAAATGGTCCGGATCGCATCTTCAGATGCATCAGCGGATAACCCAATATCCAAGGACAAGGGTGTCTCTCCTGTGGTGGTTATAGAGTGCTCATCTTCTAGAGGGCCGCAGATTCGGCATTCAGGATTGGATGCTGGTAACCACGGAGCCCAGCCTGAGAGGCTGGGGAGCAGTCACACAAGGGAAAAATTTCCAGGGAGTGTGATCAAGTATGGAGACTTTTCTCCACATAAATATACTGGAGCTAAGGGTAAATTTATAATGCTCTAAGCTTAGCAAGACCTCTGCTTCAAGGTCAGCCGGTATTGATCCAGTGGGAAAAACATCACGGCAGTCGCCCACGTAAACAGACAGGGCGACACAAGAAGCAGGAGGGCAATGGCAGAAACTGCAAGGACTTTTCGCTGGGCGGAAAATCATGTGATAACACTGTCAGCAGTTTTTCATCCCGGGAATGGAAACTGGGAAGCAGACTTCCTCAGCACGACCTCCACCCGGGAGAGTGGAAACTTCATTGAGAAGTTTTTTCCACATGATTGTAAACCGTTGGGAAATACCAAAGGTGGACATGATGGCGTCCCGTCTGAACAAAAAACGGGACAGGTATTGCGCCAGGTCAAGAGACTCTCAGGCAATAGATGTGGACGTTCTGGTAACACCGTGGGTGTACCAGTCGGTGTATGTGTTCCCTCCTCTGCTTCTCATACCTAAGGTGCTGAGAATTATAAGACGTAGAGGAGTAAGAACTATACTCATGGCTCCGGATTGGCCAAGAAGGACTTGGTACCCGGAACTTCAAGAGATGCTTACAGAGGTCTTATGGCCTCTGCCGCTAAGAAGGGACTTGCTTCAGCAAGTACCATGTCTGTTCCAAGACTTACCGCAGCTGCGTTTGTCGGCATGGCGATGGAAAGCCGGATCCTAAGGGAAAAAAGGCATTCCGGAAGAGGTCATTCCTACCCTGGTCAAAGCCAGAAAGGAGGTGACCGCACAACATTATCACCACGTGTGGCGAAAATATGTTGCGTGGTGTGAGGCCAGGAAGGCCCCACAAAGAAATTTCAACTCGGTCGTTTCCTGCATTTCCTGCAAACAGGAGTGTCTATGGGCCTCAAATTGGGGTCCATTAAGGTTCAAATTCGGCCCTGTAAATTTTCTTCCAGAAAGAATTGGCTTCAGTTCCTGAAGTCCAGAAGTTTGTCAAGGGAGTATTGCATATACAAACCCCTTTTTTGTGCCTCCAGTGGCACTGTGGGATCTCAACGTTGTTCTGGGATTCCTCAAATCACATTGGTTTAAAACCAGTCAAATATGTGGATTTGAAGCATCTCACATAAAAAGTGACCATGCTCTTGGCCCTGGCTTGGACCAGGCGAGTGTCAAATTGGTGGTTTTTTCTCAAAAAAGCCCATATCTGTTTGTCCATTCGGACAGGGCAGAGCTGCGGACTCGTCCCCAGTTCTCTCCCTAAGGTGGTGTCAGTGTTTCACCTGAACCAGCTTATTGTGGTGCCTTGCACCTACTAGGGACTTGGAGGACTCCAAGTTGCTAGAAGTTGTCAGGGCCCTGAAAATATGTTCCAGGACAGCTGGAGTCAGAAAATCTGACTCGCTGTTTATACTGTATGCACCCAACAAGTTGGGTGCGCCTGCTTCTAAGCAGTCGATTGCTCGTTGGTTTTGTAACACAATTCAACTTGCACATTCTGAGGCAGGCCTGCCACAGTCTAAATCGGTTAAGGCCCATTCCACAAGGAAGGTGGGCTCATCTTGGGCGGCTGCCCGAGAGGTCTCGGCATTACAACTCTGCCGAGCAGATACGTGGTCAGGGGAGAACACGTTTGTAAAATTCTACAAATTTGATATCCTGGCAAAAGAGGACCTGGAGTTCTCTCATTCGGTGCTGCAGAGTCATCCGCACTCTCCCGCCCGTTTGGGAGCTTTGGTATAATCCCCATGGTCCTTTCAGGAACCCCAGCATCCACTAGGACGATAGAGAAAATAAGAATTTACTTACCGATAATTCTATTTCTCGGAGTCCGTAGTGGATGCTGGGCGCCCATCCCAAGTGCGGATTATCTGCAATACTTGTACATAGTTACAAAAATCGGGTTATTATTGTTGTGAGCCATCTTTTCAGAGGCTTCGCTGTTATCATACTGTTAACTGGGTTTAGATCACAAGTTGTACGGTGTGATTGGTGTGGCTGGTATGAGTCTTACCCGGGATTCAAAATTCCTCCCTTATTGTGTACGCTCGTCCGGGCACAGTACCTAACTGGCTTGGAGGAGGGTCATAGGGGGAGGAGCCAGTGCACACCACCTGATCCTAAAGCTTTACTTTTTGTGCCCTGTCTCCTGCGGAGCCGCTATTCCCCATGGTCCTTTCAGGAACCCCAGCATCCACTACGGACTCCGAGAAATAGAATTATCGGTAAGTAAATTCTTATTTATTGCTGGTAGTATATGGGCGCTGGGGTGTGAGCTGGCATATTCCCTCTGTGTTTCTCCCTGTAGGCTTCCCTGTGGGTCTGTCCCCTTGTTTGAGAGTGTGGGTGTGTCGGTACTACGTGTCGACATGTCTGAGGCTGAGTGTTCCTCCCCGGAGGAAGTTACTGGGGGCGCAGAAAAGGATTTGGGAATGACCCTGTCGGCACAGCCGACTGCTGATTGGGTGAATATGCTGAGTACACTGAATGCAAATGTGGCTTTATTGTCTAAGAGGCTGGATAAATCTGATTCTCAGACACAAACATGGAGGAAATCCATGGAGGACGCTTTGTCTCAGGTACAGACCCCCTCGGGGTCACAGAAACGTTTATTTACCCAGATGGCAGATACAGATGCCGACACGGACTCTTGATTCCGATGTCGATTTCAATGAAGCTACTTTACACCCAAGGGTAGTTAGGAGTATTCAGTACATGATTGTGGCTATTAAAGATACTTTACAAATCTCTGAGGAACCTGCTGTTCCAGACACAAGGGTTTGCTTATTTAAAGGGAAAAAACCTGAGGTGACATTTCCCCCCTCTCATGAAATTAACGCTCTTTGTGAAAAGGCTTGGGAGTCGCCGGATAAGAGGTGGCAGATTCCCAAGAGAATATTTATGGCGTATCCTTTCCCCTCTGACGACAGGGAGAAATGGGAGTCGTCTCCCAATGTGGACAAGGCTCTATCCTGATTGTCCAAGAAGGTGGCGCTTCCGTCTCCTGACACGGCTGCTCTCAAGGATCCGGCGGATCGCAAGCTGGAGACGACATTGAAGGCCATTTTCATTAATACTGGTGCATTGCTCAGACCTGCTGTGGCGTCGGTGTGGGTGAGTAGTGCTATTGCTAAATGGGCTGATAATTTGGCTTCTGACATGGATACCCTTGATAAGGATAACATTCTTTTGACTCTTGGTTATATCAAGGACGCTGCAGATTACCTAAAGGACGCATCGAGGGATGTTGGACTCTTGGGATCAAGAGCTAATGCCATGGCGGTCTCGGCCAGGAGGGCGCTGTGGACTCATCAATGGAATGCTGATGCCGATTCCAAGAACAATATGGAAGCTCTCCCTTTTAAAGGTAGTGTCTTGTTTGGTGACGGCCTTGCTGACCTGGTGTCTACCGCTACTGCGGGTAAGTCATCTTTTCTTCCTTATGTTCCCACACAACAGAAGAAGGCACCCCATCAGCAGATGCAGTCCTTTCGGCCTAATAAATACAAAAGCGGTAGGGGCTCGTAATTCCTCGCTTCAAAGGGTAGAGGAAGGGGAAAGAGATCACCTGCAGTGTCAGGCGCCCAGGACCAAAAGTCCTCCCCCGCCTCTACCAAGTCCACCGCATGACGCTGGGGCTCCCCTGCGGAAGTCCGTGCCGGTGGGGGGCCGTCTCCGAGTCTTCATTCAGGCCTGGTTTCAATTGGACCTGGATCCTTGGGTTTTAGACGTAGTGTCCCAAGGGTACAAACTGGAGTTTCAGGAGATGCCCCCCCACCGCTTTTTCAAGTCGGCCCTTCCAGTTTCTCTTCCAGAAAGAGCAGTAGTAAATGCTGCGATTCAAAAGCTGTATCAACAGAGGGTCGTGGTGCCGGTTCCCCCGCCCCAACGGGGGGAAGGGTTCTATTCAAGCCTCTTTGTTGGGCGAAAGCCGGACGGCTCGGTCAGACCGATTCTGAACCTAAAATCCCTCAATCCATACTTGAAAACTTTCAAGTTCAAGATGGAATCTCTTCGAGCTGTTAACTCCAGCTTAGAAGGGGGGGATTTTATGGCATCAGTCGACATAAAGGATGCCTACTTACACGTCCCGATCTATCCTCCTCATCAGGCCTTCCTGAGATTTGCGGTGCAGGATTGTCATTACCAATTTCAGACGTTGCCGTTTGGCCCCGAGGGTTTTCACCAAGGTTATGGCGGAAATGATGGTACTCCTTCGCAAGCAAGGGGTCACAATTATCCCGTACTTGGACGATCTCCTGATAAAGGCGAGATCGAAGGAAAAGTTGCTAAGAAATGTGGAACTCTCCCTGTCGGTTCTGCGACATCACGGTTGGATTCTAAATTTGCCAAAGTCTCAGTTGATCCCGACAACTCGGCTGCCCTTCCTGGGCATGATCCTAGACACGGAGCTTCAGAGAGTGTTTCTTCCGGAGGACAAAGCTCTGGAAATCCAGACCATGGTCAAGGAACTTCTGAGACCGGCAAGAGTGTCGATTCATCAATGCACTCGATTGCTAGGGAAGATGTTGCGGCTTTCGAAGCCATTCCGTTTGGCAGGTTTCATGCTCGGGTGTTTCAGTGGGATTTGCTGAACAAATGGTCCGGGTCTCACCTGCACATGCACCGGAAAATAAGTCTATCTTCCAGGGGCAGGATCTCTCTCCTGTGGTGGCTGCAAGGCTCTCACCTTCTAGAGGGACGCAGGTTCGGAATCCAGGACTGGGTCCTGCTGACCACAGATGCAAGTCTCCGAGGCTGGGGGGCAGTCACGCAAGGAAGAAGTTTCCAGGGAAAATGGTCAAGCCAGGAGTCTTGTCTCCACATAAATGTTCTCGAGTTAAGAGCCGTTTACAACGGCCTCCTGCAAGCGAGGAACCTTCTTCAGGATCTCCCTGTCCTGATCCAGTCGGACAACATAACAGCGGTGGCGTACGTAAACCACCAAGGCGGAACAAGGCGCAGGGCGGCGATGGCGGAAGCCACAAGATTTCTCCGCTGGGCGGAACAGCACGTGAGCGCTCTGTCAGCAGTCTTCCTCCCGGGCGTGGACAACTGGGAAGCAGACTTCCTCAGCAGACACGATCTCCAGGAGAGTGGGCTCTTCATCAAGAGGTAGTTGCGGAAGTGACAGGGCGTTGGGGCATTCCTCTGATAGACATGATGGCGTCTCGTCTCAACAAGAAGCTTCCGAATTATTGTTCCAGGTCGAGGGATCCCCAAGCCTGTGCGGTGGACGCCAGGGTAACTTTGTGGGTGTTTCGGTCGGTGTATGTGTTCCCTCCGCTTCCTCTCATTCCAAAGGTGTTGAGGATCATAAGACGAACAAGGGTTCAGGCAATACTCGTCGCTCCAGATTGGCCTCCGAGGGCCTGGTATCCGGATCTTCAGGAATTACTAGTGGAAGATCCCTGGCCGCTTCCTCTAAGAGAGGACCTGTTACTGCAGGGGCCATGCGCGTTCCTGGACTTACCGCGGCTGCGTTTGACGGCGTGGAAGTTGAACGCCAGATCCTAGCCTGGAAGGGTATTCCCGGGGAGGTCATCCCCACTCTCCTTAAGGCTAGAAAGGAGGTCACGGCGAAACATTATCACCGTATTTGGAGAAGGTATGTGTCGTGGTGTGAGACCAAAGCAGCTCCTGCGGAGGAGTTTCACTTGGGTCGTTTCCTCCATTTTTTACAGGCAGGCGTGGACGCAGGCCTGAAATTGGGTTCCATCAAAGTGCAGATTTCGGCTTTATATATCTTTTTTCAAAAGGAATTGTCCGTCCTTCCTGAGGTTCAGACGTTCGTGAAGGGAGTGCTGCATATCCATCCTCCATTTGTGCCACCCGTGGCCCCGTGGGATCTTGAAGTGGTGTTGCAGTTTCTTATGTCTCACTGGTTTGAACCTTTACGTAAGGTGGAGTTAAAGTTTCTCACTTGGAAAGTGGTCATGCTTTTGGCTTTGGCGTCTGCCAGACAGTGTCCGAGTTGGCGGCTTTGTCTCACAAGAGCCCATATTTGATTTTTCATGTGGATAGAGCGGAATTGCGGACTCGTCAACAATTTCTGCCGAAGGTGGTTTCTTCGTTTCACATAAATCAACCTATTGTGGTACCTGTGGCTACGGATGCTGTGGCGGTTCCAAAGTCTCTTGATGTTGTAAGAGCTTTGAAAATTTACATCGCCAGAACGGCTCTTACCAGGAAAACAGAGGCTTTGTTTGTCCTGTATGCTGCCAACAAGATTGGAAATCCTGCTTCTAAGCAGACTATCGCACGCTGGATTGTAATACGATTCAGCAGGCTCATTCTTCGGCTGGGCTACCGTTGCCGAAGTCAGTAAAGGCCCATTCTACCAGGAAGGTGGGCTCATCTTGGGCGGCTGCCCGAGGGGTCTCGGCGCTTCAACTTTGCCGAGCAGCTACATGGTCGGGTTCAAACACTTTTGCTAGATTCTACAAGTTTGATACCCTAGCTGAAGAGGACCTCATGTTTGCTCAATCGGTGCTGCAGAGTCATCCGCACTCTCCCGCCCGGTCTGGAGCTTTGGTATAGACCCCATGGTCCTTTTGGAGTCCCCAGCATCCTCTAGGACGTATGAGAAAATAGGATTTTATTACCTACCGGTAAATCCTTTTCTCCTAGTCCGTAGAGGATGCTGGGCGCCCATCCCAGTGCGGACTGTTCCTTGCAGTTGTTTTGATTCTGGTTACGTTTGGCAATGGTTACACCAGGTTTGTGTATCAGTGTATTCAGCTTGTTGCTTGTTATCTGGTTTCCTGTTGTTCCAGTTGTACGGTATGTTTGTGGTGTGGGCTGGTAGTTTTCTCGCCCTTAGTTAACAAAAATCCTTTCCTCGAAATGTCCGTCTCTCCTGGGCACAGTTCCTATAACTGAGGTCTGGGGGAGGGGCATAGAGGGAGGAGCCAGTTCACACCCAGTAAAAGTCTTTTTAGTGTGCCCATGTCTCCTGCGGATCCGTCTATAACCCATGGTCCTTTTGGAGTCCCCAGCATCCTCTACGGACTAGGAGAAAAGGATTTACCGGTAGGTATTAAAATCCTATTTTCTCTCTCTATTCGTCCTCTTTAGGTGATCGCATTATCTCATTTGACTTACAATATCATCTCTATGCTGATGATACTCAAATCTACCTTTCCTCCCCTGACCTCTCCCCTGCTCTCCTCACTTGTACCTCCAACTGTCTCTCTGCTGCCTCTTCCTGGATGTCCCAGAGCTTTCTTAAACTTAACATGTCTAAGACTGAGCTGATCATCTTCCCTCCCTCCTCATAACCTCACCTCCTACAATCTCATTATCTATTGATGGCACTACTATCTCCTCTAGCCCCCAAGTGCGCTGTCTTGGAGTAATCCTTGACGCCTCCCTCTCCTTCAAACCACACATTCAGCACCTCTCACACCTTTCTCACCCAGGATGCTACTAAGACCCTCATCCACTCACTGGTCATCTTCAGACTGGACAACTGTATTCTCCTATCTTGCCTCCCTGACAAACTCCTCTCTCCACTCCAATTTATCCTCAATGCTGCAGCCCGGCTCATCTTCTTCACGAAAACGTACTATGTCCACCTCCCTATTCTTACTAGTCCTTCACCGTCTCCCCTTCTCCTTCAGAATTCAGTTTAAGCTTCTCACTTACAAAGCCCTCACCCACTCCTCTCCCATCTACATCTCTGACCGTATCTCCCTTTACTCTCCCAGCCTCTTTGTTAGGCGCTGCAGAACCCTTGTGGCGCCATAATAATAATTAGTGATAAACCTTTACTACCTAAGTCCTGGGAGCATCTGAGTTCAGCTTGAAGGAGAAGGCGGCTACCGTAGGTGATGATCTCTTTTAGAGGTTATAAATGTCTTATTGCTTACTCACGGGTGTTATAACATTATTGCCGTTACTAGTACACGTGAAATAACCGTCAGATTGACCCAAGATACTTTAATTGTTGCATCTTACGTGATCTCTGTCCCGTCTCATCTCAGGCGCAGGATAGACGGTATCTGCCATTATTCTGTTAGCTAAGCCAGTTCCAGAGTAGGACAGTTTCACAGAGAAAACTGGTATGTTCTAGGCTGTTGTAGCCTTCTGTACAAGTTCCTGTTCTGCCCCCTAGTGCTGTATACCCGACACTGCACCACGTCATGGATGCACAATACATACGGATTTCTGGTTCTCCTGTCACCTATAAATGATGATACTACTATGACCCAATATAGGCCCTCATTCCGAGTTGATCGCTCGCTAGCGTTTTTTAGCAGCCGTGCAAACGCATAGTCGCCGCCCACTGGGGAGTGTATTTTTGCTTTGCAGAAGTGCGAACGCCTGTGCAGCGGAGCGCCTGCAAACACATTTTGTGCAAAACAAGACCAGCCCTGTAGTTACTCTTCGTGTGCGTTGATTCTAACGACGGAGCGACGGCTTTTGACCACACACACCCGCCCAGTGAACGCCCAGCCACGCCTGCGTTTTTTTCTGCCACACCTGCGTTTTTCTAAGCACTCCCTGAAAACGGTCGGTTGCCACCCAGAAACGCCCACTTCATGTCAATCTTCCTGTGTTCGGCCGTGCGACAGGAATGTTCGTTACACTCTGTGCAAACCCACGATGCTCATTGTACCCGTACGACGCGCCTGCGCATTGCGGTGCATACGCATGCGCAGATATGCCGATTTTTAGCCTGATTGCTGCGCTGCGAACAACGGCAGCTAGCGATCAACTCGGAATGACCCCCATAATCCAGCGCATATTGTAATGCAAGCTATAATATGTACTAAGAAAGCAGTGTACATTATAAGGCGCATTGGTGGCAGGAGAGCAGCTGGGTGAAGCCAGGGGCAGTTACTCTGATTCGGAGGTGGGAGTAAAGCACAAAAGAGCAACTACAGATGTGTCCTCATACATCTCGCCTCAATACGCCACGTACAGGGCAATGCCTGGCGTGAGAGAGCTGACAGGTCCCGGGCAACTCCGTTATCACTGGGCGTCTTTTTTGCCGAAAAATGCTTCGTATTCGCATCATTATGTGACTAGGGCGCACACACAGCTTATGCTGATTACAATGATATGCGTCATGCCTGTATTCTGTGTGTGACTGCGGCTGTATCTGCAACAAAGTGCTACGCAGTGACGTGCGGCGACCCACCTGCTGTGCAGCATGGTGTTACCCAGGTCTCTCTGCACATGTTACCTCTGCCCCACCTGCTGTGCAGCATGGTGTTACCCAGGTCTCTCTGCCCATGTTACATCCATCTACCCTGCAGCGCAGCATGGTGTTACCCAGGTCTCTCTGCACATGTTACCTCTGCCCCACCTGCTGTGCAGCATGGTGTTACTCCGGTCTCTCTGCACATGTTACATCCACCTACTCTGCAGTGCAGCATGGTGTTACTCAGGTCTCCCTGCCCATGTTATACCTGCACCACCTGCTGTGCAGCATGATGTTACTCAGGTGTCTCTGCCCATGTTACCTCTGCCCCACCCGCAGTGCAGCATGGTGTTACTCAGGTCTCTCTGCCCATGTTATACCTGCCCCACCTGCAGTGCAGCATGGTGTTACTCAGGTCTCTCTGCCCATGTTACCTTTGCCCCCACCTGCAGTGCAGCATGGCGTTACCCGGGTCTCTTTGCACATGTTACCTCTGCCACCCCTGCAGTGCAGCATGATGTTACTCAGGTCTCTCTGCCCATGTTACCTCTGCCCCCACCTGCAGTGCAGCATGATGTTACTCAGGTCTCTCTGCCCATGTTACCTCTGCCCCCACCTGCAGTGCAGCATGGCGTTACCCGGGTCTCTTTGCACATGTTACCTCTGCCCCCACCTGCAGTGCAGCATGGCGTTACCCGGGTCTCTTTGCACATGTTACCTCTGCCCCCCCTGCAGTGCAGCATGGCGTTCTCGGGTCTCTTTGCACATGTTACCTCTGCCCCCCCTGCAGTGCAGCATGGCGTTACCCGGGTCTATCTGCCAGCCCCTCTGCTTCCCTGCACCCTCCCCCCACTGTCTGCCGTGCTGCCAATCACTGCTGATCGGTCTGCACAGCCGTACCCCCCACCCAGTGGCTGCACAGAGGAGCAGCCTCCCGGGAAATGTAAATGATCCCTCCTCAGCGCCCCAGTGTGTACCAGATGAGCAGCCGCTGGGGAAATCAAAGTCATGATGGTCTGATTGTGATGGTCGCAATGATCTGGTGTTTAAAAAAAAAAAAAAAAAAATATTCTAAAATTTTTAAAAAATATATATTTTACTTTTTTAATAAAATGGTTTTGGAGCAGTTTTACATACAGTATATGTTCCTGACCTAATTCCATCATAGAAAAAAATTTCTTAGCGTTTTAAAAAACAAAACAAAAAAAAAAAAGGATTGCCAGGTAAGTGCTACAGGGGCCCATTTATCAAATAATATTTGTGGCTATGTACCCGAAAATACCCGTTTTCAGGGGTTAGCTGCAAATATTAAGTATCCCTGGAATATATAAAGGAGGGATCGCAGCGGTTAACTCCAATACCTACTGCGATCCCTCCATTTCTGTCCGCAGCCCGATGTACCAATACTTCATCACAGTAACTAGTGACGCGAGATCTGAGAACGACGTCTGTGGAGAAAAATAAAATCATTGTTTCCTTTTCAGACACAAAAATCAAGAAACTGAACACAAGCGACATGGACGAGATGGAGAAGTTGTGTCACTGAGGGAAATGATATCTGCGCGATTCCGGAACTCTGCTTTATATGTTCAATGCTAATGCTGAAAGTGTATGTAACTGAGCGACATAGCATCTGTGTAATTCATAAATTGTGGTTATATGTTTAGTGTTACTGTTAGAAATAAAAGTGTTTCAGCACTGTGGGCTGCCACCAACGTGTCCTGTGTGTATAATCTGTAGGTACCATGTGCCACCAACGTGTCCTGTGTGTGTAATCTGTAGTTACCACCAACGTGTCCTGTGTGTGTATTCTGTAGGTACCAGGTGCCACCAACGTGTCCTCTGTGCGTAATCTGTAGTCACTGATAAAGTCAATTATTTACCTTTGAACATAAGCTATATACTTATTATGGACTAGTACGCAATCGCGCACGGAGTACCGTAAGGGTACGCACTTAGCGTAGCAGACGCTAAACCGTGGGCGCGACGCACGAGCGGCACGTACGCTCACGGGCTTACGCTTGGTATCGAGCGCGCTATAGGCGGCCCGAGTACCGTACTGCTACGCTGTTGGCGTAGCGGACGCTGTGCCGTGAGAGTGAGACACGAGCGGCGCTGCCGCTCACTGAATGACACACTGTAAACCTTGTTTAACAACACACTGTAAGGGTATGCTTATACTGTAAACCTTAGTACTGTAATATTACCACAAAGTAACGCTTATTGACCTTGATAATATGAAAGCTGTTTGAGCGATTGAGACGCTCAGAAACCCTATACAATAACTGGTGAAACACACAAGACCTGGTAAGGTTCCAACACCTTCGTAGAAGATACTTTAGTATAAAAGGGGAAAAACAGTTACAGCTTATACACTACAGACCTAACATCAATATCTAAACAGAGTAACAAGAAATAAATGTGAACAATAGCAAACGATAGCAAACAGAATAAACACAAAGAGAATAAAATGGCAAACACTTAAAGGATAACAGAATGAGAACGAATGGCGTACACAAGGAATAACAAAATGGCTACAGAGAAACTTACACACGTGGGAATGATTCGCAAGCGCGTCCTGGACCAGCCCTCAGCCTTCAGTGTGAAAACCTTTGTAGAGAGAGTGAGTGCTGGTCCAGCAATGGTGGCCTTTATATACACAGCATACAGTACGATACAATGGTCCCTACAATCTCATTGTTCATTGGACACAGGAATGTGTCTCTGCATTATAACAAAAGGTCATAGGTGGGTTCGAACAGGTGGGCAGTGTCTTTCCAACTGCTCAGGTGGGAGGTATCCTCAGGATTCCCGCCGCATGGATAATGAACAGTAAATACAATAAATGTCTAGAAACTACTTTTAAACATAACTATACGCAGGAGCGAACAATCTCTTCCTAACCAACACCGAAATGTTACATTTAAAATACTCTACAGCTGGATACTAGACATCACCGTTCTACCTTTGTCTGACCCTTCATATCATGCAAAGAGGAATTTCTCTGTCCAAGAACCGTTTACACTAAACATACTTTCTGACATTGTTAAGGGAAATACTATCTATAAAACACACTATTTAGGTTAAATATGTAGCGATCGAGTCGCTCGCTAGACGCTCACAAACTCCACCGTAAATATACATCTCCATGCGCAGGAGACGTCTGAGCGTCCCTTACGCAACCTGAGGGGATGCGTCCGCACGGGGGAGTGGGTGCACGAGCAGCGGGCATGTGCATTGGGGTTAGTACAAGGCATTGTGAATCACGATATTTTTCGACTTTGACAGTCCACCCTTTGGCAGTCAACAATAACTGCCACTATCTAAACAATTCAAGCAGAAAAATATATGTTATCATGAAATACCTCATTATGATTGGGAGTAGGGAGGAGAGGAGGAGGTGGGAAATGTATGACCTAGTGAGATAGTAATAGCATGTGTGTCTGAAATCCATGTCTGAGGGGTCATGTATCATCGTGCCGTATGTGTTCTAAATCAAGCTTCGAGGTATTGCGAAGTATATATTGAATCCTTCTTATCCCGTATTAAGGGTCTGTGGATGGGCTGTCAAACTCTACCGAGCTCTTTTCGGCTATTGGTTACAACAAATGGGGTGCACATTAGTTGATGAGACATGAAAGTGGAAAATATGTGAGTGCTAATATATGTGCCTATATTATCTGTCGACTATGTGTGTCACTACCTGAAGATAGCAGAGATGAAGATAAGAAACATGCGTTATAAATGCATTCATATGATTATGTATGTGATCGCCGATTGGAGTCTTGTTGATGTCTTGTCTGATGTCTTGTCTGGTTGTCGTATCTTTACTGTAGCTTTTGCGGTAATTGGCAAGCAAAGCTTCTTCAAGTGTCCATAAAAAGAATTACAGTCTCTAAAAGCTCATTAGGTGTCTGTGACACAGTTCATCAGTGGTCTGTATAAAAGGTCATCGAATTCTTCTTCCAGGTGGATTTCTTGGTACCTCGGAGAAAATCAAAGGAGAAACGGGTGAAAGAAACGGACCGTGGAATCACATTTTATCACAACATTGTCTCGATTGACGGGTCATAAATTAAACTAGTTGTTGTTACAATGCCCTCGCTCCTCAAACTCATCAATTTGGTTCTACGCTTGCAATTCATTAAAATCCGAACACATTTGAATATCAGACCAATCATTATGACAACTCCTAGGATACATAAGAGGAACTTCCCTACAGTAACGACAACATTTTGAGCCCATTCTCCTAAACCTGAGAACCAATTACGTGGGTTCAACCATGATACCCAGCCGGTTAGTTCATTACCCACAGAAGCAAGGGTAAGGTTGTGTCTCCTTCGGAACTCCCACTTCAATTGCAAGATATCGTCCATCTTTTGATCTATGACCTCTGTTGGGTCCTCAGTGCTGTTTGTGATATACGTACAACACTTCACTCCATACTGAGTTGCTAGGGTGACACAATACCCTCCTGTCACTGCTGTGATGTAATTGAGAACCATCCTGTGCTGGATCAGTTCCGTTTTGTAAGCTTGCAATTCTCTCCCAGTATATCTAAAGGTGTCATCATACATCTCGGTGATATTGTCTATCAGGTTCGCTAGCGCGGTAATATACCTAAAATGTATAACTCCTCTGGTGGTACGGGTGATATCTAACGCGAGTAGGAATTGAATCCCGGTGGATTCGTGAATCAAATCAGAGGCTGCATGCTCTGTCCTATCTATAAGGTGTCTTTTTACAATGTGTTCGTAATGGGTGTGAGTGTAAGGAGCTTGAGCATTGCGGTGAACATCTTTTATCTTTTCATGGGTAATGGTCATTACTTCCGGTAACACTCTTCCAATGTAACACAATCCCTCTGAGTTTGGGGCAAGCCACTTATATGCCTTCCTCCCACATATGAAATATGCATCATCGGGGAGAACATATGGGACAGAATATGACATAACCATATTACAAACCTTCCAGGTGAAAACTCCTATCCCTAACTCTCTCATCTGACTAGTACACGTATCAGGTTGTATGATATGCGCACAGTATCCTGGTGATACTTCTCCAACTCGCATGGGCCTACTTCCTAGAGTGTACCTATATTGGAAATATCTTCCACTGTTGGCTATTTGGCGTATAAGCTCTGAGTCGATGGGCATTCTATCGGCTCTGTGTGAGAATGTCATGGTTCGGTTGTTTCATGTCCCTTCTAGAGATGAGCGCCGGAAATTTTTCGGGTTTTGTGTTTTGGTTTTGGGTTCGGTTCCGCGGCCGTGTTTTGGGTTCGACCGCGTTTTGGCAAAACCTCACCGAATTTTTTTTGTCGGATTCGGGTGTGTTTTGGATTCGGGTGTTTTTTTTAAAAAACAGCTTAAATCATAGAATTTGGGGGTCATTTTGATCCCAAAGTATTATTAACCTCAAAAACCATAATTTACACTCATTTTCAGTCTATTCTGAATACCTCACACCTCACAATATTATTTTTAGTCCTAAAATTTGCACCTAGGTCGCTGGATGACTAAGCTAAGCGACCCTAGTGGCCGACACAAACACCGGGCCCATCTAGGAGTGGCACTGCAGTGTCACGCAGGATGTCCCTTCCAAAAAACCCTCCCCAAACAGCACATGACGCAAAGAAAAAAAGAGGCGCAATGAGGTAGCTGTGTGAGTAAGATAAGCGACCCTAGTGGCCGACACAAACACCGGGCCCATCTAGGAGTGGCACTGCAGTGTCACGCAGGATGTCCCTTCCAAAAAACCCTCCCCAAACAGCACATGACGCAAAGAAAAAAAGAGGCGCAATGAGGTAGCTGTGTGAGTAAGATAAGCGACCCTAGTGGCCGACACAAACACCGGGCCCATCTAGGAGTGTCACTGCAGTGTCACGCAGGATGTCCCTTCCAAAAAACCCTCCCCAAACAGCACATGACGCAAAGAAAAAAAGAGGCGCAATGAGGTAGCTGTGTGAGTAAGATAAGCGACCCTAGTGGCCGACACAAACACCGGGCCCATCTAGGAGTGGCACTGCAGTGTCACGCAGGATGTCCCTTCCAAAAAACCCTCCCCAAACAGCACATGACGCAAAGAAAAAAAGAGGCGCAATGAGGTAGCTGTGTGAGTAAGATAAGCGACCCTAGTGGCCGACACAAACACCGGGCCCATCTAGGAGTGGCACTGCAGTGTCACGCAGGATGTCCCTTCCAAAAAAACCCTCCCCAAACAGCACATGACGCAAAGAAAAAAAGGCGCAATGAGGTAGCTGTGTGAGTAAGATAAGCGACCCTAGTGGCCGACACAAACACCGGGCCCATCTAGGAGTGGCACTGCAGTGTCACGCAGGATGTCCCTTCCAAAAAACCCTCCCCAAACAGCACATGACGCAAAGAAAAAAAGAGGCGCAATGAGGTAGCTGTGTGAGTAAGATAAGCGACCCTAGTGGCCGACACAAACACCGGGCCCATCTAGGAGTGGCACTGCAGTGTCACGCAGGATGGCCCTTCCAAAAAACCCTCCCCAAACAGCACATGACGCAAAGAAAAAAAGAGGCGCAATGAGGTAGCTGTGTGAGTAAGATAAGCGACCCTAGTGGCCGACACAAACACCGGGCACATCTAGGAGTGGCACTGCAGTGTCACGCAGGATGGCCCTTCCAAAAAACCCTCCCCAAACAGCACATGACGCAAAGAAAAAAAGAGGCGCAATGAGGTAGCTGTGTGAGTAAGATAAGCGACCCTAGTGGCCGACACAAACACCGGGCCCATCTAGGAGTGGCACTGCAGTGTCACGCAGGATGGCCCTTCCAAAAAACCCTCCCCAAACAGCACATGACGCAAAGAAAAAAAGAGGCGCAATGAGGTAGCTGTGTGAGTAAGATAAGCGACCCTAGTGGCCGACACAAACACCGGGCCCATCTAGGAGTGGCACTGCAGTGTCACGCAGGATGGCCCTTCCAAAAAACCCTCCCCAAACAGCACATGACGCAAAGAAAAAAAGAGGCGCAATGAGGTAGCTGTGTGAGTAAGATAAGCGACCCTAGTGGCCGACACAAACACCGGGCCCATCTAGGAGTGGCACTGCAGTGTCACGCAGGATGTCCCTTCCAAAAAACCCTCCCCAAACAGCACATGACGCAAAGAAAAAAAGAGGCGCAATGAGGTAGCTGTGTGAGTAAGATAAGCGACCCTAGTGGCCGACACAAACACCGGGCCCATCTAGGAGTGGCACTGCAGTGTCACGCAGGATGTCCCTTCCAAAAAACCCTCCCCAAACAGCACATGACGCAAAGAAAAAAAGAGGCGCAATGAGGTAGCTGTGTGAGTAAGATAAGCGACCCTAGTGGCCGACACAAACACCGGGCCCATCTAGGAGTGGCACTGCAGTGTCACGCAGGATGTCCCTTCCAAAAAACCCTCCCCAAACAGCACATGACGCAAAGAAAAAAAGAGGCGCAATGAGGTAGCTGTGTGAGTAAGATAAGCGACCCTAGTGGCCGACACAAACACCGGGCCCATCTAGGAGTGGCACTGCAGTGTCACGCAGGATGGCCCTTCCAAAAAACATTCCACAAACAGCACATGACGCAAAGAAAAATTAAAGAAAAAAGAGGTGCAAGATGGAATTGTCCTTGGGCCCTCCCACCCACCCTTATGTTGTATAAACAGGACATGCACACTTTAACCAACCCATCATTTCAGTGACAGGGTCTGCCACACGACTGTGACTGAAATGACGGGTTGGTTTGGACCCCCACCAAAAAAGAAGCAATTAATCTCTCCTTGCACAAACTGGCTCTACAGAGGCAAGATGTCCACCTCATCATCATCCTCCGATATATCACCGTGTACATCCCCCTCCTCACAGATTATCAATTCGTCCCCACTGGAATCCACCATCTCAGCTCCCTGTGTACTTTGTGGAGGCAATTGCTGCTGGTCAATGTCTCCACGGAGGAATTGATTATAATTCATTTTAATGAACATCATCTTCTCCACATTTTCTGGATGTAACCTCGTACGCCGATTGCTGACAAGGTGAGCGGCGGCACTAAACACTCTTTCGGAGTACACACTTGTGGGAGGACAACTTAGGTAGAATAAAGCCAGTTTGTGCAAGGGCCTCCAAATTGCCTCTTTTTCCTGCCAGTATAAGTACGGACTGTGTGACGTGCCTACTTGGATGCGGTCACTCATATAATCCTCCACCATTCTTTCAATGTTGAGAGAATCATATGCAGTGACAGTAGACGACATGTCCGTAATCGTTGTCAGGTCCTTCAGTCCGGACCAGATGTCAGCATCAGCAGTCGCTCCAGACTGCCCTGCATCACCGCCAGCGGGTGGGCTCGGAATTCTGAGCCTTTTCCTCGCACCCCCAGTTGCGGGAGAATGTGAAGGAGGAGATGCTGACAGGTCGCGTTCCGCTTGACTTGACAATTTTCTCACCAGCAGGTCTTTCAACCCCAGCAGACTTGTGTCTGCCGGAAAGAGAGATCCAAGGTAGGCTTTAAATCTAGGATCGAGCACGGTGGCCAAAATGTAGTGCTCTGATTTCAACAGATTGACCACCCGTGAATCCTTGTTAAGCGAATTAAGGGCTCCATCCACAAGTCCCACATGCCTAGCGGAATTGCTCCGTGTTAGCTCCTCCTTCAATGTCTCCAGCTTCTTCTGCAAAAGCCTGATGAGGGGAATGACCTGACTCAGGCTGGCAGTGTCTGAACTGACTTCACGTGTGGCAAGTTCAAAGGGCATCAAAACCTTGCACAACGTTGAAATCATTCTCCACTGCGCTTGAGACAGGTGCATTCCACCTCCTATATCGTGCTCAATTGTATAGGCTTGAATGGCCTTTTGCTGCTCCTCCAACCTCTGAAGCATATAGAGGGTTGAATTCCACCTCGTTACCACTTCTTGCTTCAGATGATGGCAGGGCAGGTTCAGTAGTTTTTGGTGGTGCTCCAGTCTTCTGTACGTGGTGCCTGTACGCCGAAAGTGTCCCGCAATTCTTCTGGCCACCGACAGCATCTCTTGCACGCCCCTGTCGTTTTTTAAATAATTCTGCACCACCAAATTCAAGGTATGTGCAAAACATGGGACGTGCTGGAATTTGCCCATATTTAATGCACACACAATATTGCTGGCGTTGTCCGATGCCACAAATCCACAGGAGAGTCCAATTGGGGTAAGCCATTCCGCGATGATCTTCCTCAGTTGCCGTAAGAGGTTTTCAGCTGTGTGCGTATTCTGGAAACCGGTGATACAAAGCGTAGCCTGCCTAGGAAAGAGTTGGCGTTTGCGAGATGCTGCTACTGGTGCCGCCGCTGCTGTTCTTGCGGCGGGAGTCCATACATCTACCCAGTGGGCTGTCACAGTCATATAGTCCTGACCCTGCCCTGCTCCACTTGTCCACATGTCCGTGGTTAAGTGGACATTGGGTACAGCTGCATTTTTTAGGACACTGGTGACTCTTTTTCTGAGGTCTGTGTACATTTTCGGTATCGCCTGCCTAGAGAAATGGAACCTAGATGGTATTTGGTACCGGGAACACAGTACCTCCAACAAGTCTCTAGTTGGCTCTGCAGTAATGATGGATACCGGAACCACGTTTCTCACCACCCAGGATGCCAAGGCCTCAGTTATCCGCTTTGCAGTAGGATGACTGCTGTGATATTTCATCTTCCTCGCAAAGGACTGTTGGACAGTCAATTGCTTGGTGGAAGTAGTAAAAGTGGTCTTACGACTTCCCCTCTGGGATGACCATCGACTCCCAGCAGCAACAACAGCAGCGCCAGCAGCAGTAGGCGTTACACGCAAGGATGCATCGGAGGAATCCCAGGCAGGAGAGGAATCGTCAGAATTGCCAGTGACATGGCCTGCAGGACTATTGGCATTCCTGGGGAAGGAGGAAATTGACACTGAGGGAGTTGGTGGGGTGGTTTGCGTGAGCTTGGTTACAAGAGGAAGGGATTTACTGGTCAGTGGACTGCTTCCGCTGTCACCCAAAGTTTTTGAACTTGTCACTGACTTATTATGAATGCGCTGCAGGTGACGTATAAGGGAGGATGTTCCGAGGTGGTTAACGTCCTTACCCCTACTTATTACAGCTTGACAAAGGCAACACACGGCTTGACACCTGTTGTCCGCATTTCTGTTGAAATACTTCCACACCGAAGAGCTGATTTTTTTGGTATTTTCACCAGGCATGTCAGTGGCCATATTCCTCCCACGGACAACAGGTGTCTCCCCGGGTGCCTGACTTAAACAAACCACCTCACCATCAGAATCCTCCTGGTCAATTTCCTCCCCAGCGCCAGCAACACCCATATCCTCCTCATCCTGGTGTACTTCAACACTGACATCTTCAATCTGACTATCAGGAACTGGACTGCGGGTGCTCCTTCCAGCACTTGCAGGGGGCGTGCAAATGGTGGAAGGCGCATGCTCTTCACGTCCAGTGTTGGGAAGGTCAGGCATCGCAACCGACACAATTGGAGTCGGACTCTCCTTGTGGATTTGGGATTTCGAAGAACGCACAGTTCTTTGCGGTGCTACTGCTTTTGCCAGCTTGAGTCTTTTCATTTTTCTAGCGAGAGGCTGAGTGCTTCCATCCTCATGTGAAGCTGAACCACTAGCCATGAACATAGGCCAGGGCCTCAGCCGTTCCTTGCCACTCCGTATGGTAAATGGCATATTGGCAAGTTTACGCTTCTCCCCCGACAATTTTATTTTAGGTTTTGGAGTCCTTTTTTTACTGATATTTGGTGTTTTGGATTTGAAATGCTCTGTACTATGACATTGGGCATCGGCCTTGGCAGACGACGTTGCTGGCATTTCATCGTCTCGGCCATGACTAGTGGCAGCAGCTTCAGCACGAGGTGGAAGTGGATCTTGATCTTTCCCTAATTTTGGAACCTCAACATTTTTGTTCTCCATATTTTAATAGGCACAACTAAAAGGCACCTCAGGTAAACAATGGAGATGGATGGATACTAGTATACTTATGGATGGACTGCCGAGTGCCGACACAGAGGTAGCTACAGCCGTGGACTAACGTACTGTGTCTGCTGCTAATATAGACTGGATGATAATGATATGAAATCAATATATATATGTATGTATATATAATATCACTAGTACTGCAGCCGGACAGGTAGATAATATATTTATTAGGTAATGATGACTGATGACGGACCTGCTGGACACTGTCAGCTCAGCAGCACCGCAGACTGCTACAGTAAGCTACTATACTATAGTAGTATGTACAAAGAAGAAAGAAAAAAAAAAACCACGGGTAGGTGGTATACAATTATGGATGGACTGCCGAGTGCCGACACAGAGGTAGCTACAGCCGTGGACTACCGTACTGTGTCTGCTGCTAATATAGACTGGATGATAATGATATGAAATCAATATATATATGTATGTATATATAATATCACTAGTACTGCAGCCGGACAGGTAGATAATATATTTATTAGGTAATGATGACTGATGACGGACCTGCTGGACACTGTCAGCTCAGCAGCACCGCAGACTGCTACAGTAAGCTACTATACTATAGTAGTATGTACAGGTTGAGTATCCCTTATCCAAAATGCTTGGGACCAGAGGTATTTTGGATATCGGATTTTTCCGTATTTTGGAATAATTGCATACCATAATGAGATATCATGGTGATGGGACCTAAATCTAAGCACAGAATTCATTTATGTTACATATACACCTTATAAACACAGCCTGAAGGTCATTTTAGCCAATATTTTTTATAACTTTGTGCATTAAACAAAGTGTGTCTACATTCACACAATTCATTTATGTTTCATATACACCTTATACACACAGCCTGAAGGTAATTTAATACAATATTTTTAATAACTTTGTGTATTAAACAAAGTTTGTGTACATTGAACCATCAAAAAACAAAGGTTTCACTATCTCACTCTCACTCAAAAAAGTCCGTATTTCGGAATATTCCGTATTTCGGAATATTTGGATATGGGATACTCAACCTGTACAAAGAAGAAAGAAAAAAAAAAACCACGGGTAGGTGGTATACAATTATGGATGGACTGCCGAGTGCCAACACAGAGGTAGCTACAGCCGTGGACTAACGTACTGTGTCTGCTGCTAATATAGACTGGATGATAATGATATGAAATCAATATATATATGTATGTATATATAATATCACTAGTACTGCAGCCGGACAGGTAGATAATATATTTATTAGGTAATGATGACTGATGACGGACCTGCTGGACACTGTCAGCTCAGCAGCACCGCAGACTGCTACAGTAAGCTACTATACTATAGTAGTATGTACAAAGAAGAAAGAAAAAAAAAAACCACGGGTAGGTGGTATACAATTATGGATGGACTGCCGAGTGCCGACACAGAGGTAGCTACAGCCGTGGACTAACGTACTGTGTCTGCTGCTAATATAGACTGGATGATTGATAATGAGATGAAATCAATATATATATGTATGTATATATAATATCACTAGTACTGCAGCCGGACAGGTAGATAATATATTTATTAGGTAATGATGACTGATGACGGACCTGCTGGACACTGTCAGCTCAGCAGCACCGCAGACTGCTACAGTAAGCTACTATACTCTATAGTAGTATGTACAAAGAAGAAAAAAACCACGGGTAGGTGGTATACAATTATGGATGGACTGCCGAGTGCCGACACAGAGGTAGCTACAGCCGTGGACTACCGTACTGTGTCTGCTGCTAATATAGACTGGATGATAATGAGATGAAATCAATATATATATATGTATGTATATATAATATCACTAGTACTGCAGCCGGACAGGTAGATAATATATTTATTAGGTAATGATGACTGATGACGGACCTGCTGGACACTGTCAGCTTAGCAGCACCGCAGACTGCTACAGTAAGCTACTATACTATAGTAGTATGTACAAAGAAGAAAGAAAAAAAAAAACCACGGGTAGGTGGTATACAATTATGGATGGACTGCCGAGTGCCGACACAGAGGTAGCTACAGCCGTGGACTAACGTACTGTGTCTGCTGCTAATATAGACTGGATGATTGATAATGAGATGAAATCAATATATATATATGTATGTATATATAATATCACTAGTACTGCAGCCGGACAGGTAGATAATATATTTATTAGGTAATGATGACTGATGACGGACCTGCTGGACACTGTCAGCTCAGCAGCACCGCAGACTGCTACAGTAAGCTACTATACTATAGTAGTATGTACAAAGAAGAAAGAAAAAAAAAAAACCACGGGTAGGTGGTATACAATTATGGATGGACTGCCGAGTGCCGACACAGAGGTAGCTACAGCCGTGGACTAACGTACTGTGTCTGCTGCTAATATAGACTGGATGATTGATAATGAGATGAAATCAATATATATATGTATGTATATATAATATCACTAGTACTGCAGCCGGACAGGTAGATAATATATTTATTAGGTAATGATGACTGATGACGGACCTGCTGGACACTGTCAGCTCAGCAGCACCGCAGACTGCTACAGTAAGCTACTATACTCTATAGTAGTATGTACAAAGAAGAAAGAAAAAAAAAAACACGGGTAGGTGGTATACAATTATGGATGGACTGCCGAGTGCCGACACAGAGGTAGCTACAGCCGTGGACTAACGTACTGTGTCTGCTGCTAATATAGAGTCTAGACTGGATGATAAATTATTGATAATGAGATGAAATCAATATAATATCACTAGTACTGCAGCCGGACAGGTACTATATATATTTATTATGTAATGACTGATGACGGACCTGCTGGACACTGTCAGGTCAGCACAGCACCGCAGACTGCTACAGTAAGCTACTATAGTAGTATGTATAAAGAAGAATTAAAAAAAAAAAAAACACGGGTAGGTGGTATACAATATTATATATATATATATATTATATACAATTATATATATATATATATATATATATATATATATTAAACTGGTGGTGATTGATTATTAAACTGGTGGTCACTTCAGGTCACGTTGCAACTTGCAACTAGTACTCCGAGGCCTAAGCAGACAATCACAAAATATATTATTATACTGGTGGTCAGTGTGGTCACAACAATGGCAGTGTGGCACTGACTCTGGCAGCAAAAGTGTGCACTGTACGTTATATGTACTCCTGAGTCCTGCTCTCAGACTCTAACTGCTCCCCACTGTCAGTTTCTCCCCCACAAGTCAGATAATACACTTACAGTCACACTATCTATTATCTAATCTAGTATAAATATCACTTCAGCAAGTAGTATAGTAGTATACAGTATAGTAGTACTCCTCCTAATAATGCTCCCCAAAATACTGTGTCTCTCTCTTCTCTAAACGGAGAGGACGCCAGCCACGTCCTCTCCCTATGACTCTCAATGCACGTGTGAAAATGGCGGCGACGCGCGGCTCCTTATATAGAATCCGAGTCTCGCGATAGAATCCGAGCCTCGCGAGAATCCGACAGCGTGATGATGACGTTCGGGCGCGCTCGGGTTAGCCGAGCAAGGCGGGAAGATCCGAGCCTGCTCGGACCCGTGTAAAAAACCTGAAGTTCGGGCGGGTTCGGATTCAGAGGAACCGAACCCGCTCATCTCTAGTCCCTTCCCAATTTCCCGGCTTTCGGGAATTGGAAATGTTAAAACATATTAAGGACCTATCTATATGGTATTGGTGGAGCTTCAAACTAGGAGGGAAAAAAATATTAAATTTCTTGTCCACCGGTCTCCCACCCCTTAATTCAAGTACCTCATCTATCGTTAAAGAGTATGGCACTAGTCCTGACTTTCTATGACCTTGAGGTACTTGTGAGCACACCCAGCATTCCGTTTGGTTTAAAACCTTACCCACTAATGAGTGATAGTCACTCAATGGATGACGGTCCATATTGATATTACTGCTGGACTGACATCTCTGGATGCACCCGTCCTTAACTATGTTATCACAATTTCTACATATACAATTCTCTTCAGCTAACAATCCTTCACAATGTCTATTAATGTCATGGCTACCAGATCGTTTTCTGATACTCGCTTTTACTCGGTGATTGTGTTGCTCTTGGAATTCTACGAATCCATCCTGATTATCAGAACCCATTCCAGATCCTTTCTCGACCTCACTGGTACTCTCACCGAAACAGACTGCTCTGGTCAACAACAGGGTCAACAGGAAAACACGGACTGCAGTCTCTTGAGGCGAGTCCATCTTACAGGAGGAGAAAGGGAAAGTTGTAATGGGGTACAGAAAATAATTGAAGGGGAAAGAAACTTGTTACGATAATTTGTCCTCTAGTCTTGTTGTTCTTCTTGCTCGGCTGTCATCTCAAAGGTGCTGTCTCTCAGTCTTCCCAAAACGAACATTCCGGTGATACAATATTCTTTCCAAATCAGCGATCTTTCTGTAAGGAGCATAAATCTTGCATTACCATTTGTCTAACTGAGGTGTGACATACTATCCGTACAACATGAAAGAACAAAAAGAGAGAGAGAACAAATAGAAAAGAAAAACATTGTCAGATTCATCAACAGGCTGTCGCATCAACATGTCCACCGGTATCTCTGCACAGTCTCCCCCACCAGTATCTCCACTCTCCACCCTTTGCGTCTGGCCAAACACAACGATGCTGGTAAGATATACTGGGGTTGGGTGGACCTCTGGAAAGACCAAGTAGTCATGTGACGTTTGAGTTCCGTTGGTGAACGTTAGAGATGAGAAGGAAACATTTAAAGATAAATTACAAAGTTTACCCGGCCGTCCCTGTGTCCACAAGGAACTGACCTCCCAATTACATTGACTGTAACCTCAGGCTTACTATCAAGGCTAATGATCAACTTTACTGGCTGCAAATTACAGGTGCGGCCCAAAATTCTTCATATATGATCCCTGATTATAATTACGTGTGTCATAACTTTGCTCGTGTTCTTGTCTAGAGGGTCTGACTTTATGTGGGCTGTTACAGTTGCTGGCATAATACCCTTCCCTTTTACAAAGATAACAAACCCTCGGCTTCCTCCATGTGCCAGTGGCCTCGGGTTTTGGTTGATTTGATGCCTCCTCTGGTGCTTGGATGCTCATCACCATCAACCGCTCTCCCTGTGCTTCCCTGGTTCTTTGGATATTACAGTCATGCTGTTGTCTAAGGGGTTGATATACCTTATGTGCATCTTTAAACATACAATCTCGTGCATGATGACCTTTCCTCTGGCAACTATAACATCTTATCACATTTGACTTACCCACAGGGGTCTGGGGTTTTGACTGAGGTAGCTTACTTATGGTCATCAGCTTACCCCCCTGTGACTCCCTGTGTTTGCTGATGTTCCGATCGTGCCCAACAGCGGACTTTCTTAATGCAGCCACCGAGATACTTCTCCAGTTAGGTTGAGTGGTCTGTACCCTTGTTCTCAACGCTTTTGTTAAAGCTTCCATCAATACATAAACTGCTACTTTTCTATGCTGTTCATTTTCCTCAATGTCCGCGATCCCAGTGTATCTAGCCATTCCTTGCAGTGCTCGATTGAAATAATCAGAAGCTATTTCACCCTCTTTTTGTCTTATGGAGAAGATTTTGTTCCACTTAACAACAGCTGGGAAATATACTCCTAATTGAATATTGATCTGTTTAACATTTTCCTGATTGTATGCATCGGTGAGAGGTCTCTCTTCGTCTAACCTACAATCAGAAATGAATTTCAAGGGGTCAATAGTAGAGGGCAAACATGCCCGCAGTACTGTTCGCCAACCTTTGTTAGTGGGTTCAGTGGCGTTACCTAGTTCTTTAATAAAACTTTGGCATGCAGCTAGATCGCTCCTGGGATCGGGAAATTCAGACATAATTGTCCTCAATTCTGTCCAGGACCAGGGACAATGCATAGCAATGTCTCTGGCGGGAGTGATTCCCAGAGCGTCAGTCCTACCATTGGGGACTGTGATCACCCTGACAGAATTTAGTTCAATTACACCATCTTGTGTTGACTCTACAATGTGAGGTGCAATTGTCTGTGCATGATATACAATACCGTACTTACATGTGGACACGACCTCACCTGACCCTCCGTTAGGGGGCTTGACTACTGCCTTTACAGATTGGGCCGTGCCCACCTGGGTGTCTCGTATGATGGCTGCTGGAAAAGGTGCCGACATCGTGCTGGGCTCACTTTCTTGCTTGTAATCCTGAGGGAAGTTTAACATGGGGTGCAACTTGCACGGGTTAGAATTTGTACATTTATCAGTTTTCCTTCTATCAATTTTACATTTATTACATTTATTCTTATCATCGTTAATACAGTTACTAAGTGCATTATTATCATCATATCCCAGTATGCCATTCTCTGTAGCCATTGTTTCTCCAGTTGCCATGTGTTTCCTGCTAAAGTGAGAACAAGCTGTGTAAGTTAATTCCCTTTGTATCTCACTTTCCTGTTGCCATAAATGTAAACAATTATAATGTCTATTCCGTTGCTTTCCGGATTTTATGAGACCTATCCTTCTCCTTAAATTTTGCAACACCTCAGGATCAAAACTGCCCACCCTGGAGAACTGTTCTCCATCGTTCACAGTCATACGTTCCCACTCATTGCATAAAACCTCTGTGTGTGATCCGTATTTTTCACACATTATATACCTCGCCGACCCAACTGGTCGTGGTACTAAATCAACCTGAACCTTGGTTGATCGTCCCTTACTTGAGCAACTGGCCCACATTATTTGCTTGTATTGCCTTCTTTGCGAATTCCTACAAAAAACCAAGTTGCCTGAGGTAAGGCGACGGTGAAAGCTCAACGAGTGCCTTCACTCCCTCTCGCCCACGTTGACCAATACACCCAGAAACTGCATTAGCGCTGCTGTACTCAACCTAGGGCCCCTATGAACCGCTATTTACTGGGGCGTGTGGGAGTATGCTACCCTCCCCAGTAAGTATTGGCCGTTGAAGAATTCCTGAGTGAACAGCGAACCTCCCTTAAAATAAAAAAAACCTACACAAATCACGTTAGAATGTACAAATAGCGTTTATGATCCCACAAAAACTGAATGGGTATCAAGGTAACAAACTAATGCACACAATTACGTGCGGTACAGTCGCACTTCGTATAAGTAACTATTATCCGCCTTACGACCAGCGGAATCGGTTGTTTAGGCTGCGAAACCTTCAGCCGGAGCGTATTCTCAACACGGGCCTATATGGGTTTTGCGCCAACCCCCCTCTGGGTTGCGCTCACTTACCTCTGACTTTTCTTAAGTCAGGGTCTTCAGAACTTCGTATAGGTACTTTTAACGGATTTCTGATTTTAGCGACCTTCTGGTCTGCTGTAACACTACTTGCTCCTTTTACCTTATTTCACTGTTAACGTGAGATGCCTCCCACGCCACCACGTGCTTCACTTCACGGGTGTACTTCTACGAGATCCCGATTTTTCTCAAGGTTCACCCAAAAGAAAAATTCACTTGCATACACACGCTTCTATCACTTCATATATACTTTGATTTTTCTGTACAGAAAATTACTTTCATTCAGGTAACACAGGTTAATCCTAGAGGAGATGCAGCAAGAGAAGGATCTTTTTCCTTTAACTAGTTTTTAGGAAACTGAAAAAAATTGTGCTATTATCTCGTGGCTTCCGTATCGCCTTACTAAAACAATGCTATCGTGTGATTTGTATCTAGTGGGCGTATCTGTACGCACGTTGCGTAATTTACGCCACGTGTGTAGGCCTTTGCGTCGCGTACGCTTGACTCGCACTCGGTGAGAGACACGTGTACACAGGCTGGATACGTCCGCAGTAACACAAATAACACGCTTCTATAAATGTAAGCGATATTTCACTATAAACGCTTACCAAACACCACACAGTATCTTCTATGCTGCGTGCATGTTTTTACAATTACTCCCTAAAGTATTACTCTTTACTTTTAACTAAAATAGCAACAAATTTTCTCAGCACGTTATCAATGCAAATGGCAAACAGGAAAGTAGATATGTGAAAGTACACAAATGAAAATACAGGTGTGTGTGTGTGTGTGTGTGTGTTGCGTATGCAATTTGCACCACACAGAAATTAAAACAGTTTAAAAAAAACAAAAACAATAGCTTAACGTTCTTACCTTTCGGTTCCGGATCCCACCAGCATCCCTACAAACCAAGCAAAGCAGACGCTTATCTGATCAGCACTACCGTATCCCCAACCATAAACACGGATACAGGGGATACTACCTTACCGCCCTTTGCTGATGGATAAAAGTCTGCCTGGTTCCGCTTGACTGTGGGTATGAGGAGTCCCGGACGATGCCCCCAATTGATAAAGTCAATTATTTACCTTTGAACATAAGCTATATACTTATTATGGACTAGTACTCAATCGGCGCACGGAGTACCGTAAGGGTACGCACTTAGCGTAGCAGACGCTAAACCGTGGGCGCGACGCACGAGCGGCACGTACGCTCACGGGCTTACGCTTGGTATCGAGCACGCTATAGGCGGCCCGAGTACCGTACTGCTACGCTATTGGCGTAGCGGACGCTGTGCCGTGAGAGTGAGACACGAGCGGCGCTGCCGCTCACTGAATGACACACTATAAACCTTGTTTAACAACACACTGTAAGGGTATGCTTATACTGTAAACCTTAGTACTGTAATATTACCACAAAGTAACGCTTATTGACCTTGATAATATGAAAGCTGTTTGAGCGATTGAGACGCTCAGAAACCCTATACAATAACTGGTGAAACACAAAATACCTGGTAAGGTTCCAACACCTTCGTAGAAGATACTTTAGTATAAAAGGGGAAAAACAGTTACAGCTTATACACTACAGACCTAACATCAATATCTAAACAGAGTAACAAGAAATAAATGTGAACAATAGCGAACGATAGCAAACAGAATAAACACAAAGAGAATAAAATGGCAAACACTTAAAGGGTGACAGAATGAGAACGAATGGCGTACACAAGGAATAACAAAATGGCTACAGAGAAACTTACACACGTGGGAATGATTCGCAAGCGCGTCCTGGACCAGCCCTCAGCCTTCAGTGTGAAAACCTTTGTAGAGAGAGTGAGTGCTGGTCCAGCAATGGTGGCCTTTATATACACAGCATACAGTACGATACAATGGTCCCTACAATCTCATTGGCCCTCATTCCGAGTTGTTCGCTCGTTCTTTTTCATCGCATCGCAGTGAAAATCCGCTTAGTACGCATGCGCAAAGTTCGCACTGCGACTGCGCCAAGTAACTTTACTATGAAGAAAGTATTTTTACTCACGGCTTTTTCTTCGCTCCGGCGATCGTAATGTGATTGACAGGAAATGGGTGTTACTGGGCGGAAACACGGCGTTTCAGGGGCGTGTGGCTGAAAACGCTACCGTTTCCGGAAAAAACGCAGGAGTGGCCGGAGAAACGGTGGGAGTGCCTGGGCGAACGCTGGGTGTGTTTGTGACGTCAACCAGGAACGACAAGCACTGAAATGATCGCACAGGCAGAGTAAGTCTGGAGCTACTCAGAAACTGCTAAGTAGTTAGTAATCGCAATATTGCGAATACATCGGTCGCAATTTTAAGAAGCTAAGATTCACTCCCAGTAGGCGGCGGCTTAGCGTGTGTAACTTTGCTAAATTCGCCTTGCGACCGATCAACTCGGAATGAGGGCCATTGTTCATTGGACACAGGAATGTGTCTCTGCATTATAACAAAAAGTCATAGGTGGGTTCGAACAGGTGGGCTGTGTCTATTTCCAACTGCTCAGGTGGGAGGTATCCTCAGGATTCCCGCCGCATGGATAATGAACAGTAAATACAGTAAATGTCTAGAAACTACTTTTAAACATAACTATACGCAGGAGCGAACAATCTCTTCCTAACCAACAGCGAAATGTTACATTTAAAATACTCTACAGCTGGATACTAGACATCACCGTTCTACCTTTGTCTGACCCTTCATATCATGCAAAGAGGAATTTCTCTGTCCAAGAACCGTTTACACTAAACATACTTTCTGACATTGTTAAGGGAAATACTATCTATAAAACACACTATTTAGGTTAAATATGTAGTGATCGAGTCGCTCACTAGACGCTCACAAACTCCGCCGTAAATATACATCTCCATGCGCAGGAGACGTCGGAGCGTCCCTTACGCAACCTGAGGGGATGCGTACGCACGGGGGAGTGGGTGCACGAGCAGCGGGCATGTGCATTGGGGTTAGTACAAGGCATTGTGAATCACGATATTTTCGACTTTGACATCACCAGGTGCCACCAATGTGTCCTGTGTGTGTAATCTCTAGGTACCAGGTGCCACTAATGTGTCCTGTGTGTGTAATCTCTAGGTACCAGGTGCCACTAATGTGTCCTGTGTGTGTAATCTCTAGGTACCAGGTGCCACTAATGTGTCCTGTGTGTGTAATCTGTACTCACCAGGTGCCACCAACATGTCCTGTGTGTGTAATCTGTACTCACCAGGTGCCACTAATGTGTCCTGTGTGTGTAATCTGTACTCACCAGGTGCCACTAACGTATCCTGTGTGTGTAATCTGTACTCACCAGGTGCCACTAACGTGTCCTGTGTGTGTAATCTGTACTCACCAGGTGCCACTAATGTGTCCTGTGTGTGTAATCTGTAGGTACCAGGTGCCACTAATGTGTCCTGTGTGTGTAATCTGTAGGTACCAGGTGCCACTAATGTGTCCTGTGTGTGTAATCTGTAGGTACCTGGTGCCACTAATGTGTCCTGTGTGTGTAATCTGTAGGTACCAGGTGCCACTAATGTGTCCTGTGTGTGTAATCTGTAGTTACCATGTGCCACCGTGTCCTGTGTGTGTAATCTGTAGGTACCAGGTGCCACAAATGTGACCTGTGTGTGTAATCTGTAGGTACCAGGTGCCACTAATGTGTCCTGTGTGTGTAATCTCTAGGTACCATGTGCCACCAACGTGTCCTGTGTGTGTAATCTGTACTCACCTGGTGCCACTAACGTGTCCTGTGTGTGTAATCTGTAGTTACCAGGTGCCACTAATGTGTCCTGTGTGTGTAATCTCTAGGTACCAGGTGCCACCAACGTGTCCTGTGTGTGTAATCTGTAGTCACCAGGAGCCACTAATGTGTCCTGTGTGTGTAATCTGTAGTCACCAGGTGCCACTAATGTGTCCTGTGTGTGTGTAATCTGTAGGTACCGCTAATGTGTCCTTTGTGTGTAATCTGTAGTCACCAGGTACCACTAATGTGTCCTGTGTGTATAATCTGTAGGTACCACAAATGTGTTCTGTGTGTGTAATCTGTAGTCACCAGGTACCACTAATGTGTCCTGTGTGTGTAATCTCTAGGTACCACTAATGTGTCCTGTGTGTGTAATCTGTAGTCACCAGGTACCACTAATGTGTCCTGTGTGTGTAATTTCTAGGTACCAGGTGCCACCAACGTGTCCTGTGTGTGTAATCTGTAGTCACCAGGTGCCACTAATGTGTCCTGTGTGTGTAATCTGTAGTAACCAGATGCCACTAATGTGTCCTGTGTGTCTAATCTGTAGGTACCACTAATGTGTTCTGTGTGTGTAATCTGTAGTCACCAGGTACCACTAATGTGTCATGTGTGTAATCTGTAGGTACCACTAATGTGTCCTGTGTGTATAATGTGTAGGTACCGCGAATGTGTCCTATGTGTGTAATCTGTAGTCAGAAGGTGCCACTAATGTGTCCTGTGTGTGTAATCTATAGTTACCAGGTGCCACTAATGTGTCCTGTGTGTGTAATCTGTAGTCACCAGGTGCCACTAATGTGTCCTGTGTGTGTAATCTGTAGGTACCATGTGCCACTGATGTGTCCTGTGTGTGTAATCTCTAGTTACCAGGTGCCACCGATGTGTTCTGTGTGTGTAATCTGTAGTTACCAGGTGCCACTAATGTGTCCTGTGTGTGTAATCTGTAGGTACCATGTGCCACTGATGTGTCCTGTGTGTGTAATCTCTAGTTACCAGGTGCCACCAACGTGTCCTGTGTGTGTAATCTGTAGTCACCAGGTGCCACTAATGTGTCCTGTGTGTGTAATCTGTAGTCACCAGGTACCACTAATGTGTCCTGTGTGTATAATCTGTAGGTACCACTAATGTGTTCTGTGTGTGTAAACTGTAGTCACCAGGTACCACTAATGTGTCCTGTGTGTGTAATCTGTAGGTACCACTAATGTGTCCTGTGTGTGTAATCTGTAGTCACCAGGTACCACTAATGTGTCCTGTGTGTGTAATCTCTAGGTACCAGGTGCCACCAACGTGTCCTGTGTGTGTGTAATCTGTAGTCACCAGGTGCCACTAATGTGTCCTGTGTGTGTAATCTGTAGTCACCAGATGCCACTAATGTGTCCTGTGTGTGTAATCTGTAGGTACCGCTAATGTGTCCTGTGTGTGTAATCTGTAGTCACCAGGTACCACTAATGTGTTCTGTGTGTGTAATCTGTAGGTACCACTAATGTGTCCTGTGTGTATAATCTGTAGGTACCACTAATGTGTTCTGTGTGTGTAATCTGTAGGTACCACTAATGTGTTCTGTGTGTGTAATCTGTAGTCACCAGGTACCACTAATGTGTCCTGTGTGTGTAATATGTAGGTACCACTAATGTGTTCTGTGTGTGTAATCTGTAGTCACCAGGTACCACTAATGTGTCCTGTGTGTATAATCTGTAGGTACCGCGAATGTGTCCTGTGTGTGTAATCTGTAGTCACCAGGTGCCACTAATGTGTCCTGTGTGTGTAATCTGTAGTTACCAGGTGCCACTAATGTGTCCTGTGTGTATAATCTGTAGGTACCGCGAATGTGTCCTGTGTGTGTAATCTGTAGTCACCAGGTGCCACTAATGTGTCCTGTGTGTGTAATCTGTAGTTACCAGGTGCCACTAATGTGTGTAATCTGTAGTCACCAGGTGCCACTAATGTGTCCTGTGTGTGTAATCTGTAGTCACCAGGTGCCACTACTGTGTCCTGTGTGTGTAATCTGTAGGTACCATGTGCCACTGATGTGTCCTGTGTGTGTAATCTCTAGTTACCAGGTGCCACCGATGTGTTCTGTGTGTGTGTAATCTGTAGTCACCAGGTGCCACTAATGTGTCCTGTGTGTGTAATCTGTAGTCACCAGATGCCACTAATGTGTCCTGTGTGTGTAATCTGTAGGTACCGCTAATGTGTCCTGTGTGTGTAATCTGTAGTCACCAGGTACCACTAATGTGTCCTGTGTGTGTAATCTGTAGGTACCACTAATGTGTCCTGTGTGTATAATCTGTAGGTACCACTAATGTGTTCTGTGTGTGTAATCTGTAGGTACCACTAATGTGTTCTGTGTGTGTAATCTGTAGTCACCAGGTACCACTAATGTGTCCTGTGTGTGTAATATGTAGGTACCACTAATGTGTTCTGTGTGTGTAATCTGTAGTCACCAGGTACCACTAATGTGTCCTGTGTGTATAATCTGTAGGTACCGCGAATGTGTCCTGTGTGTGTAATCTGTAGTCACCAGGTGCCACTAATGTGTCCTGTGTGTGTAATCTGTAGTTACCAGGTGCCACTAATGTGTCCTGTGTGTATAATCTGTAGGTACCGCGAATGTGTCCTGTGTGTGTAATCTGTAGTCACCAGGTGCCACTAATGTGTCCTGTGTGTGTAATCTGTAGTTACCAGGTGCCACTAATGTGTGTAATCTGTAGTCACCAGGTGCCACTAATGTGTCCTGTGTGTGTAATCTGTAGTCACCAGGTGCCACTACTGTGTCCTGTGTGTGTAATCTGTAGGTACCATGTGCCACTGATGTGTCCTGTGTGTGTAATCTCTAGTTACCAGGTGCCACCGATGTGTTCTGTGTGTGTTATCTGACGTCAGCTCCGGCTCCGATCAGCAGTATCACATCACAGCGGCTGAGTAAATCCTGGGCTGCGCAGAGACTGCACAAACTGATTTTTGTGCAGCTCTGCTATAGAAGCGAACGCACACTTGCACAGGCTTTTCCCCTCCCCCTGTACAACTATCTGATCACAGGGCAGCAAAAACGCCATACTTGCCTACCTGCCCCTCTCCATGAGGGAGAAAATGCTCTGTTCCTGGACTTTCCTGGTAATGTATGATTGCCATCACCTGTGGTGAAACACCTTTCTTATCAATTATCTAGCTCACCACAGGTGATGGCAATCATACACTACCAGGAAAGTCCAGGAACAGAGCATTTTCTCCCTCATGGAGAGGGGCAGGTAGGCAAGTATGAAAAACGCAGCCCAGCGATCTGATCTGAATTAGGCCCATAGTCACTAACTTGATATGAATGAAGATCAAACTCCAAGTAATAGCTGCTAACTGCGTAGAGTCTGCAGCAAAGACACCTGTATGCAGTGAGCTGGGTTATATAGTGCAGGTCTGTCTCAAACGGCATTATGACATCATAATGACATCATAATGGCAGTTTGTTCCTCTGCATATTTTGTTTTTGTCAATAAAGTTTTTTTTGGGGGAAAAAAGAAGCTACATTTGAAGTTTAAGTTTTTTTTGTCAATAAAGTTTTTATTCTTATGAAGAAAAAAAATGCAACGGTAGAGGAATGAAAGTTTTGTGTCCCATCATGTGATCTGATCATGTTTCCTATATGGTCTTCCAGCATAGCCCCTAACTGTCCCGATTTTGGCGGGATAGTCACGTTTTTCTGGGACTGTCCCGCTGTCCCACCCCCGGGTCACAATGTCCCGCAGTGAAGTGGGAGTCAGTTGGGAGACCCTCTCTCGCTTCTGTGCTAGCAGAGCAGCGGTGAATAGACGCTGTGTGCATGCGCACAGCAACTGTTCACTGGGAGAGAGGGGGGTAGGCCAGCAGCTCACATAGCGCTTGGCATGCCTCCTACAGCCGCGAAAATGGGGCCTGCAATGTAACAGATCCACCTCTCGCCCGCAGTGTAACAGCGCCACCTCCCGCCCGCAGTGTAACCGCCACCTCCCGCCCACAGTGTAACAGATCCACCTCCCGCCTGCAGTGTAACAGCGCCACCTTCTGCCTGCAGTGTAACAGCGCCACCTCCTGCCGGCAGTGTAACCGCCACCTCCCGCCCACAGTGTAACAGATCCACCTCCCGCCTGCAGTGTAACAGCGCCACCTCCCGCCCGCAGTGTAACCGCCACCTCCCGCCCACAGTGTAACAGATCCACCTCCCGCCTGCAGTGTAACAGCGCCACCTTCTGCCTGCAGTGTAACAGCGCCACCTCCCGCCCGCAGTGTAACCGCCACCTCCCGCCCACAGTGTAACAGATCCACCTAACCGCCTGCAGTGTAACAGCGCCACCTTCTGCCTGCAGTGTAACAGCGCCACCTTCCACCTGCAGTGTAACAGCACCACCTTCCACCTGCAGTGTAACAGCACCACCTTCCACCTGCAGTGTAACAGCGCCACCTCCTGCTGGCAGTGTGACAGTGCCGCCTGTCGTGCCACCTCCCGCCCACAGTGTATCAGCGCCACCTTCCGCCTGCAGTGTAACAGCACCACCTCCCACCAGCGATGTGACAGCGCCACCTCCCACCCGCAGTGTAACAGCACCATTTCCCACCCGCAGTGTAACAACGCCACCCCCTGCCGGCAATGTGTAACAGCGTCACCTCCCTCCTGCAATGTAACAGCACCACCTCCCACCCACAGTGTAACAGCGCCACCTCCCGCCAGCGATGTGTTAGCGCCACCTCCTGCCCGCAGTGTAACAGCACCACCTCCCGCCTGCAGTGTAACAGCACCTCCTCCCGCCTGCAGTGTAACAGCACCTCCTCCCTCCTGCAATGTAACAGCACCTCCTCCCGCCTGCAGTGTAACAGCACCACCTCCCATCCACAGTGTAACAGCGCCACCTCCCGCCAGCAATGTGACAGCACTACCTTCCACCCGCAGTGTAACAGCGCCACCTCCGCCTGCAGTGTAACAGCACCTCCTCCCTCCTGCAATGTAACAGCACTACCTCCCGCCCACAGTGTAACAGCGCCACCTCCCGCCAGCGATGTGACAGCGCCACCTCCCGCCCGCAGTGTAACAGCACCACCTCCCGCCCGCAGTGTAACAGCGCCACCTCCGCCTGCAGTGTAACAGCACCACCTCCCGCCCACAGTGTAACAGCGCCACCTCCCGCCAACGATGTGACAGCGCCACCTCTCGCCCGCAGTGTAACAGCACCACCTCCCGCCCGCGGTGTAACAGCGCCTCCTCCCGCCCGCAGTGTAACAGCACCTCCTCACTTCCGCAATGTAACAGCACCACCTCCCGCCAGCAGTGTAACAGCACCACATCCCGCCCGCAATGTATAAGCGCCACCTCCCACCTGCAGTGTAACAGCACCACATTCCGCCCTCAGTGTAACAGCGCCACCTCCCGACCGCAGTGTAACAGCACCACATCCCGCCCGCAATGTATAAGCGCAACCTCCCGCCTGCAGTGTAACAGCGCCACCTCCCGGCCGGACGTTGCTCCCGTCACTGTCCGCCTGCTTCAGCTCTCTGGCGCCGCTCAGCGGTGAGAGAGTGACGCTGTCCTGAGTCCTGCGCTGCGAGGGGCGGAGTCAGGGGTTAGATGCCCCGCCCAGGCGCTGGGAGGGGCGGGCAGAAGTTGGACGGGTCGTTCAGCAGAGTGCACGCGAGAGACAATGTTGCGTGGCCGTGGGGTTATGGCGCGAGCATCCCCCGCCCTGCGTGGGGCCTGTCACCCGGAGCCCACAGACCTGCAGAATAACAATGTAACTATAGTAGTGTGTCGTGATGTATAACATGTTACATGTATGTAATGTGCCCTCACCCCTATATATACTACACCTGTGTACTGATGTTACATGTGTCATGTATGTAATATACCCTCACCTCACTCCCTATATATACTACACCTGTGTACTGATGTTACATGTGTCATGTATGTAATATACCCTCACCTCACTCCCTATATATACTACACCTGTGTACTGATGTTACATGTGTCATGTATGTAATATACCCTCACCTCACTCCCTATATATACTACACCTGTGTACTGATGTTACATGTGTCATGTATGTAATATACCCTCACCTCACTCCCTATATATACTACACCTGTGTACTGATGTGTTACTTGTGTCATGTATGTAATATACCCTTACCCCCTATATATATACTACACCTGTGTACTGATGTGTTACATGTGTCATGTATGTAATATACCCTTACTTCCTATATATACTACACCTGTGTACTGGTGTCTTACATGTGTCATGTATGTAATATACCCTTACCCCCTATATACACTACACCTGTGTACTGATGTTACATGTCTCATGTATGTAATATACCCTCACCTCACTCCCTATATATACTACACCTGTGTACTGATGTTACATGTGTCATGTATGTAATATACCCTCACCTCACTCCCTATATATACTACACATGTGTACTGATGTGTTACATGTATGTAATATATACCTCACCCCCTATATATACTACACCTGTGTACTGATGTTACATGTTACATGTGTCATGTATGTAATATACCCTCACTTCCTATATATACTACACATGTGTACTGATGTGTTACATGTATGTAATATATACCTCACCCCCTATATATACTACACCTGTGTACTGATGTTACATGTGTCATGTATGTAATATACCCTCACCTCACTCCCTATATATACTACACCTGTGTACTGATGTTACATGTGTCATGTATGTAATATACCCTCACCTCACTCCCTATATATACTACACCTGTGTACTGATGTTACATGTGTCATGTATGTAATATACCCTCACCTCACTCCCTATATATACTACACCTGTGTACTGATGTTACATGTGTCATGTATGTAATATACCCTCACCTCACTCCCTATATATACTACACCTGTGTACTGATGTGTTACTTGTGTCATGTATGTAATATACCCTTACCCCCTATATATATACTACACCTGTGTACTGATGTGTTACATGTGTCATGTATGTAATATACCCTTACTTCCTATATATACTACACCTGTGTACTGGTGTCTTACATGTGTCATGTATGTAATATACCCTTACCCCCTATATACACTACACCTGTGTACTGATGTTACATGTCTCATGTATGTAATATACCCTCACCTCACTCCCTATATATACTACACCTGTGTACTGATGTTACATGTGTCATGTATGTAATATACCCTCACCTCACTCCCTATATATACTACACATGTGTACTGATGTGTTACATGTATGTAATATATACCTCACCCCCTATATATACTACACCTGTGTACTGATGTTACATGTTACATGTGTCATGTATGTAATATACCCTCACTTCCTATATATACTACACATGTGTACTGATGTGTTACATGTATGTAATATATACCTCACCCCCTATATATACTACACCTGTGTACTGATGTTACATGTGTCATGTATGTAATATACCCTCACCTCACTCCCTATATATACTACACCTGCGTACTGATGTGTTACATGTATGTAATATATACCTCACCCCCTATATATCCTACACCTGTGTACTGATGTGTTACATGTATGTAATATATACCTCACCCCCTATATATACTACACCTGTGTACTGATGTGTTACATGTATGTAATATATACCTCACCCCCTATATATACTACACCTGTGTACTGATGTGTTACATGTATGTAATATATACCTCACCCCCTATATATACTACACCTGTGTACTGATGTGTTACATGTATGTAATATATACCTCACCATATATACTACACCTGTGTACTGATGTTGCATGTGTCATGTATGTAATATACCCTCACCTCACTCCCTATATACATACATACTATATATCCCATATATATATACTACACCTGTGTACTGATGTTACATGTATGTAATATACCCTCACCTCACCCCCTATATATACTACACCTGTGTATTGATGTTACATGTGTCATGTATGTAATATACCCTCACTTCACTCCGTATATATGCTACCCCTGTGTACTGATGTGTTACATGTGTCATGTATGTAATATACCCTCACCTCACCCCCTATATATACACTACACCTGTGTACTGATGTTACATGTGTCATGTATGTAATATACCCTCACCTCACCCCCTGTATACACTACACCTGTGTACTGATGTGTTACATGTGTCATGTATGTAATATACCCTCACCCCCTATATATATATATATATATATATATATATATATATATATATACACACACTACTGATGTGTTACATGTGTCATATATGTAATATACCCTCACCCCTATATATACACACTACACCTGTGTACTGATGTTACATGTGTCATGTATGTAATATACCCTCACCCCCTATATATACTACACCTGTGTACTGATGTGTTACATGTGTCATGTATGTAATATACCCTCACCTCACTCCCTATATATACACTACACCTGTGTACTGATGCGTTACATGTGTCATGTATGTAATATACCCTCACTTCACTCCCTATATATGCTACCCCTGTGTACTGATGTTACATGTGTCAAGTATGTAATATACCCTCACCTCACCCCCTATATATACACTGCACCTGTGTACTGATGTGTTACATGTGTCATGTATGTAATATACCCTCACCCCCTATATATACTACACCTGTGTACTGATGTGTTACATGTGTCATGGATGTAATGTGCCCTCATCTCACTCCCTATTTCTCTAACGTCCTAGTGGATGCTGGGACTCCGTCAGGACCATGGGGAATAGCGGGCTCCGCAGGAGACAGGGCACATCTAAATAAAGCTTTTAGGATCACATGGTGCGTACTGGCCCCTATGACCCTCCTCCAAGCCTCAGTTAGGTTTTTGTGCCCGTCCGAGAAGGGTGCAATCTAGGTGGCTCTCCTAAAGAGCTGCTTAGACAAAGTTTTTTTAGGTTTAAATCTCAGTGAATCCTGCTGGCAACAGGATCACTGCATCGAGGGACTTAGGGGAGAGATTTCCAACTCACCTGCGTGCAGGATGGATTGGAGTCTTAGGCTACTGGACACTTAGCTCCAGAGGGAGTCGGAACACAGGTCATCCTGGGGTTCGTCCCGGAGCCGCGCCGCCGACCCCCCTTACAGACGCTGAAGATCGGAGGTCCGGAAAGCAGGCGGCAGAAGACTCCTCAGTCTTCATGAAGGTAGCGCACAGCACTGCAGCTGTGCGCCATTGTTGCTACACGTCTCACTGATTCAGTCACGGAGGGTGCAGGGCGCTGCTGGGGGCGCCCTGGGCAGCAATATTAAATACCTTTTAGTGGCGAAAAATACATCACATATAGCCATTAAGGCTATATGTATGTATTTAACCCAGGCCAGTTTTCTTAAAACCCGGGAGAAAAGCCCGCCGAAAAAGGGGCGGAGCTTATTCTCCTCAGCACTCAGCGCCATTTTCCTGCTCAGCTCCGCTGGTGAGGAAGGCTCCCAGGATTCTCCCCTGCACTGCACTACAGAAACAGGGTAACAAAGAGAAGGGGGGCATAATTTGGCGATATTGATATATTAAAAGCGCCTATATCAAAAACAACACCTTCTAGGGTTGTTTATATACATTTATAGCGTTTTTGGTGTGTGCTGGCAAACTCTCCCTCTGTCTCCCCAAAGGGCTAAGAGGGTCCTGTCTTCGATTAGAGCATTCCCTGTGTGGCTGCTGTGTGTCGGTACGTGTGTGTCGACATGTATGAGGACGATGTTGGTGTGGAGGCAGAGCAATTGCCGGTAATGGTGATGTCACCCCCTAGGGAGTCGACACCGGAATGGATGGCTTTAGTTATGGAATTACGTGATAATGTTAGCACATTACAAAAGTCAGTTGACGAAATGAGACGGCCGGAAAACCAGTTAGTACCGGCTCAGGCGTCTCAGACACCGTCAGGGGCTGTAAAACGTCCCTTACCTCAGTCAGTCGACACGGGTACCGACACAGATGAATCTAGTGTCGACGGTGAAGAAACAAACGTATTTTCCAATAGGGCCACACGTTATATGATCACGGCAATGAAGGAGGCTTTGCAGATCTCTGATACTGCTGGTACCTCAAAAAGGGGTATTATGTGGGGGGTGAAAAAACTACCTGTAGCTTTTCCAGAATCAGAGGAATTGAATGACGTGTGTGATGAAGCGTGGGTTAACCCCGATAGAAAACTGCTAATTTCCAAGAAGTTATTGGCATTATACCCTTTCCCACCAGAGGTTAGGGCGCGCTGGGAAACACCCCCTAGGGTGGATAAGGCGCTCACACGTTTATCAAAGCAAGTGGCGTTGCCGTCTCCTGATACGGCCGCCCTCAAGGATCCAGCAGATAGGAGGCTGGAAACTACACTGAAGAGTATATACACACATACTGGTGTTATACTGCGACCGGCAATAGCCTCAGCCTGGATGTGCAGTGCTGGGGTAGTGTGGTTGGATTCCCTGACTGAAAATATTGATACCCTGGATAGGGACAGTATTTTATTGACTCTAGAGCAATTAAAGGATGCGTTTCTTTATATGCGAGATGCTCAGAGGGATATTTGTACTCTAGCATCAAGGGTAAGCGCGATGTCCATATCTGCCAGAAGAAGTTTATGGACGCGACAGTGGTCAGGTGATGCGGATTCCAAAAGGCATATGGAAGTATTGCCATATAAAGGAGAGGAATTATTTGGGGTCGGTCTTTCGGACCTGGTGGCCACGGCAACTGCCGGCAAATCCACTTTTTTACCTCAGACCCCCTCCCAACAGAAAAAGACACCGTCTTTTCAGCCGCAGTCCTTTCGCTCCTATAAAAACAAGCGACCAAAAGGACAGTCTTATCTGCCGCGAAGCAGAGGAAAGGGTAAGAGAGGGCAGCAAGCAGCCCCTGCCCAGGACCAGAAGCCCGCCCCGGGTTCTACAAAGCCATCAGCATGACGCTGGGGCTTTACAAGCGGACTCAGGAGCGGTGGGGGGTCGACTCAAGATTTTCAGCAATCAGTGGGCTCGCTCACAAGTGGACCCGTGGATCCTGCAGATAATATCTCAGGGTTACATGTTGGAGTTCGAAAGGTCTCCCCCTCGCCGGTTCCTAAAGTCTGCTTTACCAACGTCTCCCTCAGAAAGGACGTCGGTATTGGAAGCCATTCACAAGCTGTATTCTCAGCAGGTGATAGTCAAGGTACCCCTCCTACAACAGGGAAAGGGGTATTATTCCACACTATTTGTGGTACCGAAGCCAGACGGTTCGGTAAGACCTATTCTAAACCTGAAATCCTTGAACCTGTACATACAAAAATTCAAGTTCAAGATGGAGTCACTCAGAGCAGTGATAGCGAATCTGGAGGAAGGGGACTTCATGGTGTCCCTGGACATAAAAGATGCTTATCTGCATGTCCCAATTTACCCCTCACACCAAGGGTATCTCAGGTTCGTGATACAAGACTGTCATTATCAGTTTCAAACGCTGCCGTTTGGTTTGTCCACGGCTCCTCGGGTCTTTACCAAGGTAATGACCGAAATGATGGTTCTTCTACGAAGAAAAGGCGTATTAATTATCCCTTACTTGGACGATCTCCTGATAAGGGCAAAGTCCAGAGAACAGCTGGAAGTCGGTGTAGCACTAACCCAGGTAGTGCTTCAGCAACACGGGTGGATTCTGAATCTTCCAAAATCTCAATTGACCCCGACAACACGTCTGCTGTTCCTGGGAATGATTCTGGACACGGTTCAGAAAAAGGTGTTTCTCCCGGAGGAGAAAGCAAGGGAGTTATCCGAACTTGTCAGGAACCTCCTAAAACCAGGAACTGTGTCAGTACATCAATGCACAAGAGTCCTGGGAAAGATGGTGGCTTCTTACGAAGCAATTCCATTTGGCAGATTCCATGCACGAACATTTCAGTGGGATCTGCTGGACAAATGGTCCGGATCGCATCTGCACATGCATCAGCGGATAACACTGTCACCAAGAACAAGGTTGTCTCTCCTGTGGTGGTTGCAGAGTGCCCATCTGTTAGAGGGCCGCAGATTCGGCATACAGGACTGGGTCCTGGTGACTACGGATGCCAGCCTACGAGGCTGGGGAGCAGTCACACAGGGAAGGAACTTCCAGGGCGTGTGGTCAAACCTGGAGACGTCCCTTCACATAAATATACTGGAGCTAAGAGCGATCTACAATGCTCTAAGCCTGGCAAAACCGCTGCTTCAGGGTCAGCCGGTGTTGATCCAGTCGGACAACATCACGGCAGTCGCCCACGTAAACCGACAAGGCGGCACGAGAAGCAGAAGAGCAATGACAGAAGCGGCAAGGATTCTGCGCTGGGCGGAAAATCATGTCATAGCACTGTCAGCAGTGTTCATCCCGGGAGTGGACAACTGGGAAGCAGATTTCCTCAGCAGACACGACCTTCACCCGGGAGAGTGGGGACTCCATCCAGAAGTCTTCCACATGATTGTGAACCGTTGGGAAAAACCAAAGGTGGACATGATGGCGTCTCGCCTCAACAAAAAATTGGACAGATATTGCGCCAGGTCAAGAGACCCTCAGGCAATAGCTGTGGACGCTCTGGTAACACCGTGGGTGTACCAGTCAGTGTATGTGTTCCCTCCTCTGCCTCTCATACCAAAGGTACTGAGAATTATACGGAAAAGGGGAGTAAGAACAATACTAGTGGCTCCGGACTGGCCAAGAAGAACTTGGTATCCGGAACTTCAAGAGATGCTCACGGAGGATCCGTGGCCTCTACCTCTAAGAAGGGATCTGCTTCAGCAGGGACCTTGTATGTTCCAAGACTTACCGCGTCTGCGTTTGACGGCATGGCGGTTGAACGCCGGATTCTAAAAGAAAAGGGCATTCCAGAGGAAGTTATTCCTACCTTGATGAAGGCTAGGAAGGAAGTGACTGTACAACAGTATCACCGCATTTGGCGAAAATATGTTGCGTGGTGTGAGGCCAAAAAGGCCCCAACGGAAGAATTTCAATTGGGTCGATTCTTACATTTCCTGCAAGCAGGATTGTCTATGGGCCTAAAATTAGGGTCCATTAAAGTTCAAATTTCGGCCTTATCAATCTTCTTCCAGAAGGAATTGGCGTCAGTTCCTGAAGTACAAACTTTTGTCAAAGGTGTACTACATATACAACCCCCAATGGTGCCTCCAGTGGCACCGTGGGATTTGAACGTAGTTTTGAATTTTCTCAAATCTCATTGGTTTGAGCCTCTAAAATCGGTAGATTTAAAATACCTTACATGGAAGGTAACCATGTTATTGGCCCTGGCTTCAGCCAGGAGAGTTTCAGAGTTGGCGGCTTTATCGTACAAAAGCCCATATCTGATTTTCCATTCGGACAGGGCAGAACTGCGGACACGTCCTCATTTTCTCCCTAAGGTGGTTTCGGCTTTTCACTTGAACCAGCCTATTGTGGTGCCTGCGGCTACTAGCGACTTGGAGGACTCCAAGTTACTGGACGTTGTCAGAGCATTAAAAATATATATTTCAATAAAGGCCCACTCCACAAGGAAAGTGGGCTCATCTTGGGCGGCTGCCCGAGGGGTCTCGGCATTACAACTTTGCCGAGCAGCTACGTGGTCAGGGGAGAACACGTTTGTAAAATTTTACAAATTTGATACTCTGGCTAAGGAGGACCTGGAGTTCTCTCATTCGGTGCTGCAGAGTCATCCGCACTCTCCCGCCCGTTTGGGAGCTTTGGTATAATCCCCATGGTCCTGACGGAGTCCCAGCATCCACTAGGACGTTAGAGAAAATAAGAATTTACTTACCGATAATTCTATTTCTCATAGTCCGTAGTGGATGCTGGGCGCCCATCCCAAGTGCGGATTGTCTGCAATGTTTGTACATAGTTATTGTTACAAAAATCGGGTTATTACTATTGTTGTGAGCCATCTTTTCAGAGGCTACTTCATTTGTTGTTATCATACTGTTAACTGGGTTCAGATCACAAGTTGTACGGTGTGATTGGTGTGGCTGGTATGAGTCTTACCCGGGATTCAAGATCCTTCCTTATTGTGTACGCTCGTCCGGGCACAGTACCTAACTGAGGCTTGGAGGAGGGTCATAGGGGGAGGGGCCAGTACGCACCATGTGATCCTAAAAGCTTTATTTAGATGTGCCCTGTCTCCTGCGGAGCCCGCTATTCCCCATGGTCCTGACGGAGTCCCAGCATCCACTACGGACTATGAGAAATAGAATTATCGGTAAGTAAATTCTTATTATATGCTACACCTGTGTACTGATGTGTTACATGTGTCATGTATGTAATATACCCCCACCCCCTATATGTACTACACCTGTGTACTGATGTGTTACATGTGTCATGTATGTAATATACCCTCACCTCACTCCCTATATATACACTGCACCTGTGTACTGATGCGTTACATGTGTCATGTATGTAATATACCCTCACCCCCTATATATACACTGCACCTGTGTACTGATGTGTTACATGTCATGTATGTAATATACCCTTACCTCACCCCCTATATATACACTGAACCTGTGTACTGATGTGTTACATGTGTCATGTATGTAATATACCCTCACCCCCTATATATACTACACCTGTGTACTGATGTGTTACATGTGTCATGAATGTAATGTGCCCTCATCTCACTCCCTATATATGCTACACCTGTGTACTGATGTGTTCCATGTGTCATGTATGTAATATACCTCCACCCCCTATATATACTACACCTGTGTACTGATGTGTTACATGTGTCATGTATGTAATATACCCTCACTTCACTCCCTATATATGCTACACCTGTGTACTGATGTGTTCCATGTGTCATGTATGTAATATACCTCCACCCCCTATATATACTACACCTGTGTACTGATGTGTTACATGTGTCATGTATGTAATATACCCTCACTTCACTCCCTATATATGCTACACAGTTTCTAGACTGAGTCTGGTAGGAGGGGCATAGAGGGAGGAGCCAGCGCACACTATTGATTTCTTAAAGTGCCCAAGGCTCCTAGTGGACCCGTCTATACCCCATGGTACTAATGTGGACCCCAGTATCCACTAGGACGTAAGAGAAAAGAGGAATTTAATACCTACCGGTAATTCTTTTCTCCTAGTCCGTAGTGGATACTGGGCGCCCGTCTAGTGTTTCGTTCCTGCTTACCTGTGTAATTATTTGGTTGGATCGGCGTTGCGGTCCCGTTATGTTATTGGGATATCCGTGCTATCTGGTTAGGTCGTTGTTGCTATCCTCTGTTCTGATTAGCGCCCTCCTTTCGTTTATGGTTATGTGTTGGCTTGTTGCCTCACCGCTGTTGTATTGTTCTTCTCTCATGGTATGTCCGTCTCCTCGGGCACAGTTTCCTAGACTGAGTCTGGTAGGAGGGGCATAGAGGGGAGGAGCCAGCACACACATACACACACTAAAGGTTTAAAGTGCCAGGCTCCAATGGATCCGATCTATACTCCATGGTACTAAAGTACAAGACCCCAGTATCCACTACGGACTAGGAGAAAAGGAATTACCGGTAGGTATTAAATTCCTATTTCTCTTACGTCCTAGAGGATGCTGGGGTCCATATTAGTACCATGGGGTATAGACGGGTCCACTAAGAGCCATGAGCACTTTAAGAAATTGATAGTGTGGGCTGGCTCCTCCCTCTATGCCCCTCCTACCAGACTCAGTTTAGAAAGGTGCCCGGAGGAGCAGGTCACGCTTATGGAAGCTCCTGAAGGGTTTTCTGCATTTATTTTTCTGTTTTATTTTCAGACAGGGCTGGTTGGCACCAGCCTGCCTGCTTCATGGGACTTGGGGGGGGTTAACGGGCCAACCTCCCAAAGGGTTAATGGTCCCGTTCCCCGCTGACAGGACATAAAGCTCCTGAGGGAACTATTTGTAAGCCCCACCACGGCGAGCCTACATTCCCGCAGCACGCCGCCACCCCTAACAGAGCCAGAAGTATGAAGAGTGGCGAGTAAGTGGCCGGCGTCCCGGTTAGCGGGTCACCGGCTGGAATGGCGGCATAAGGGTAAGGAGCGCATCGCTGACATGCAGGCTGCGTCTCCAGGCTCAGATGACATGCTGTGTGTGTGTGTTAGACCGCTGTGAGGGGCGAGCTGAACCACTAACACTTTACCCAGACGGGCTACACTGCTTACTGGGGTTCTAACCCGCTGTTAAGCGCCATCAGACCTCAGCCAGTAAAAAAACAACAACGGGAAGACCGCGCGCCATTGAGGGGGCGGGGCTTCACTATGAGCGGATCCAGCCGCTCACCAGCGCCATTTTCGCTCTGCAGCTTAAACAGATCTGACTGGCAGAGAAGTGCAGCTCCTCCACACGGACTCCAAACTACCTCAGCGGTACCAGGGGGTCATAGCAGGAAGGGATCGATTTTAGTATACTAAGCCCCTGTTAAGGGCACTTAGGTTGCGACCCAGCTAAGTTGCTATTAGCTACAGGGGAGCGGTGTGGCTGGGTTCCACTATACTCTGTGTCTCTCTGGAGGGCTCTGTGTGGGTTAACTGTGTTTTAACCTTTCTACTGTGTGTGTGTTTTTATTACATTGTATAATGTCTAAGGATTGTGTCCCCAGGGGAATCACTACAGTGTACTCAGGACAGTACACATTCTCAAACTAGTGGGTCTGAACCTGTATGGTTGGATTCATTACAGGGGATGATTTCAAATATTTTAAACAAATTGTCCCATACTGAAAAGGAGATGCAGTACTTAAGACAGTCTGTGGATGACCTGATGAGTAGAGATTCAGGTCCCATACCAGTGTCTCAGACCCCTACCATTGGTCCACAAAAGCGTACACTGGCCCACATATTGCAGGCTGACACTGATGATGATGATGACGCGTCAGACCCAGTTAGGGGCATCTTTTGTGTTAATCCCCTCAGTATTTTCCTCTCCCTGGTCTGGCAGTCCCTTATCATCTCAGTACTTTATTTCTAGCTATTTAGCCATTGTTTGCCTTTTTTTCTCACCATTTATCTCTGCTGCCCACTAGTTATTTTAGGATTCAGTTCCTGCCGGCTTTGATTCAGGTCACCCAGGGGTTGAGCTCATATTACCACCAGTGGTGTAAGTCCTGGTGGGCATCCCCATACTGGTAGACTCATACAGTTTTATGGGAAAAGCGGATCTTAAAGGTGAGAAGACCTGCTGTGTGCGTTCTGTGAGGTGGACTTAGGTGGGGGGGGGGGGGGATGCAGCCCTGACAGAAGCTATTAGGGAGGTCCTGCACATCAAAGATGACAATGTGACAGGAGAGGATGAGGAATCTTATTTTAATGTGAAAAATAAATCCTCTGCTACTTTCCCTGCATCTGCGGAATTAAATTCACTATTTGAAGAAACTTGGGTTAATCCTGACAAGAAGTTTCAGATCCCTAAAAGGTTAATTATATCTTTCCCTTTTCCTCAGGATGATAGAAAAAAATGGGAGAACCCACCGATTGTTGATGCATCGGTTTCTAGGTTGTCACACAAGATAGTCTTGCATGTCCCGGGGGCAGCATCCTTAAAAGACGCGACTGACCGCAAGATTGAGACCACTCTCAAATCTCTGTACACAGCTGCAGGAGTAGCCCAGAGACCTACTATAGCTTGTGCTTGGATCACGAGAGCCATTGCAAAATGGTCAGGTAACCTACTTGAGGGATTAGATTCCTTACCCAAGGGGGAGATTGTTTTACTCCTACACTATATACATGAGACTGCAACTTTTATGGTAGAAGCCATAAAAGAGAGAGGCTTGCTAAATGCACGCACCACAGCCATGGCAGTGTCCGCACGCAGGGGCCTATGGCTACGTCAGTGGACTGCGGATTCCAGAAAAGGTGTGGAAAGCCTACCATTCACAGGTGAGGCCCTGTTTGGAGATGAACTGGATACGTGGATATCCAAGGCTACGGCGGGTAAGTCTACATACCTTCCTTCTGCAGCTCCCCCAACTAGGAAGACCTACTCTGCTCCGACTCTGCAGTCCTTTTGGACAGCAAAATTTAAAAATAAGTCCAAAAGTGGTTCTACAGCCTTCAAAGGTTATAGAGGTAAACCCAAAAAAACAGCAACTGCAGGTTTACAGGAACAGCACTCCGGTTTCTGCTTCCTCTAAGCCTTCAGCATGACGATGGTCCGCACTGCCTAGAAAACAGGCAGCTGGGAGCCCGATTAAGAGATTTCAGTCACATATGGGCGACATCATGCCAGGATCCCTGGGTCAAAGAGCTTATCACACAGGGTTACAGACTGGAGTTTCAGGCACTCCCACTCTCAGATTCTTCAAATCAGGCTTACCAGCTTCTCAAGAGGCAAGTATAATTTTACATGATGCAATTCAAAAACTGATACAGACTCGGGTCATTGTTCCAGTTCCATTTCAGCTGCAGATCAAAGGTTATTATTCCAACCTGTTTGTGGTACTGAAGCCGGACGGTTCGGTAAGACCCATTTTAAACCTCAAGTCATGGAACCCGTATTTACGCGTGTTCAAATTCAAGATGGAGTCTCTGAGAGCGGTGATCTGAGGTCTGGAGGAGGGGGAATTCTTGCTGTATCTGGATATCAAGGATGCGTACCTTCATATGCCAATCTGGCCGCCTCATCAAGCTTATCTAAGGTTTGCATTACAGGACTGTCACTACCAGTTCCAGGCCCTGCCATTTGGCCTCTCCATGGCTCCGAGGGTGTTCACCAAGGTAATGGCAGAGATGATGTTTCTCCTCCGCAAGCAGGGAGTGGACATAATTCCGTACCTGGATGTCCTGTTGATCAAGGCACCATCCAGGGAGAAGTTGTTGGACTCCTTAACTCGACTACTCCGGCATCACGGGTGGATTCTGAACCTACCAAAATCTCACCTGGAACCAACACGGAGGCTTCCGTTCCTGGGGATCATACTGGATACAGAGGCATAGAAGGTATTCCTTCCACTGGAAAAGGCATTGGTAATCCAGTCGATGGTGCGGGATGTTTTGAAACCAACCCGGATATCGGTGCATGTCTGCATTTGCCTTCTGGGGAAGATGGTAGCCGCCTACGAGGCGTTACAGTACGGAAGGTTTCACGCAAGACCCTTCCAGCTCGATCTGCTGGACAAATGGTCCGGATCGCATCTCCACATGCACCAGAGGATACGTCTGTCGCCAAAAGCCAGGATTTCTCTTCTATGGTGGCTCCAGCCTTCTCACCTGACTGAGGGCCGAAGGTTCGGGATTCAAAATTGGATTCTGCTAACCGCAGATGCAAGCCTCAGAGGTTGGGGTGCAGTTACCCAGGGGGAACCATTCCAAGGAAAATGGTCATCAGGAAACCATTCTAAGGGCCATATCCAACGCCCTTCTACAGGCATCACATCTTAGAGATCAAGCCATTCAAGTTCAGTCGGACAATGTGATGGCAGTAACTTACATAAACCAACAAGGTGGAACGAAGAGCAGAACAGCAATGTCAGAGGTGACAAGAATTCTACTCTGGGCAGAAAGACACGCAGTGGCGTTGTCGGCGATCTTCAATCTGCGGAGTAGACAACTGGGAAGCAGACTTCCTCAGCAGACATGACCTCCACCCAGGAGAGTGGGGCTCCACCCGGAGGTGTTCGGGTGCTTGACACGTCGGTGGGGCATTCCACAAATCGACATGATGGCCTCTCGTCTAAACAAGAAGCTCCACCGGTGTTGTTCCAGGTTGAGGGACCCACAGGCAGTGGCGGTGGACGCTCTGGGTCTACCAGAGGGTATATATGTTTCCACCACTTCCATTGATCCCAAAGACACTCAAAAGAATAAAAAGGGAAAAGGTTCAAGCAATACTCATTGCTCCGGACTGGCCAAGAAGGGCTTGGTACGCGGATCTACTGAACATGCTCCTGGTGGATCTGTGGCCATTACCTCTTCGAGAGGATCTCCTGCAACAGGGGCCGTTCGTCTATCAAGACTTACCACGGTTACGTTTGACGGTATGGAATTGAGCGTCAAATTCTAGCACGGAAAGGAATCCCAGATACAATTATTCCGACTTAGATCCAAGCCAGGAAAGGGGTAACGTCCAAGCATTACCACTGTATTTTGAAAAAATACGTCTCTTGGTGTGAGAACAGGAAATTTCCTGCAGTGGAATTTCAACTGGGGCGTTGATGTGGGCCTACGTCTGGGCTCTATAAAAGTGCAGATTTCGGCCTTATCCATTTTCTTTCAAAAACAATTGGATTCCCTCCCTGAGGTTCAGACGTTCTTGAAGGGTGTTCTACACATCCAACCGCCCTTTGTGCCTCCCATGGCACCTTGGGATCTCAACGTGGTATTGCTGTTCCTCCAATCTGAATGGTTTGAGCCCTTACAGGAGGTGGACGTAAAGTTTCTTACGTGGAAGACCGTCACACTGTTGGCCCTGGCTTCTGCCAAGCGGGTGTTGGCCATTGTCTCACAGGAGCCCCTATTTGTTTTTTTTCATGAAGATAAAGCTGAATTCAGAACTCGTCAGCAATTTCTTCCAAAGGTGGTGTCTGCGTTTCATATTAACCAACCTATTGTGGTTCCAGTGGTTACTGACACCTCTTCTACCTCAAAGTCCCTAGATGTTGTGAGGGCTTTGAAGATTTATGTGAAGCTGACAGCTTGTCACAAAGTTGGACTCGCTGTGTGTGCTCTATGATCCCAATAAAATTGGGTGTCCTGCTTCACAGCAGTCTATTGCTCGCTGGATCAGTCTTAATATCCAGCATGCTTACTCTATGGCAGGTTTGACGATTCTAAGATCTGTACAGGCCCACTCTACTAGGTCGGTGGATTCTTCCTGGGCGGCTGCCCAGGGTGTGTCTGCTTTACAGCTATGCCGAACAGCTACTTGGTCTGGTTCGAACACGTTTGCTAAGTTCTACAAGTTCGATACTTTGGCCGCTGAGGACCTTTCCAATTGGTCAATCAGTTCGGCAGGAACCTCCGCACTCTCCCGGTTTGGGAGCTTTGGTACATCCCCATGGCACTAATGTGGACTCCAGTATCCTCTAGGACGTAAAAGAAAATAGGATTTAATTACTTACTGGTAAATCCTTTTCTCGTAGTCTGTAGAGGATACTGGGCGCCCGCCCAGTACTTCGTGTTTCCTGCACAGTTACTTGGTTAAGTATTGTTGTTGTTTCAGCTGTTGCTGTTCCTATTCAGGTTTGGTTAGCATGGCTTTCCTCTTGGTTTGTGTGTTCTGGTTCGAATCTCACCACTGTTATGTTACATCCTTCTCTCAAGGTATGTCTGTCTCCTCGGGCACAGTTTCTAGACTGAGTCTGGTAGCAAGGGCATAGAGGAAGGAGCCAGTGCACACTGTTAATTTCTTAACGTGCCCAAGGCTCCTAGTGGACCCGTCTATACCCCATGGTACCAATATGGACCCAAGTATCCTCTACGGACTACGAGAAAAGGATTTACCGGTAGGTAATTAAAATCCAATTATTTTTTTTACTGAGTTGTGAGGACTTGTGTTTCACTCTATTACTGTCTGTGTGCATGACGACTGGAAAGGCTAATACAAAATCGAAGCAGCTTGTCTGTGATAACTGTGATAATGTTACGTGATGGAACTGGCACTTGCACAGTGTGTCTTGCAAATATGTGTCCAAATAAGGACCTCTACCCTGATCCTCCTCCGGCTATGATCACAGGTGTAATGGCTGATTTGGCGTCAGAATTGTCCGCTGCACGGAAGGACCGTGAGTCGGCTAGGTCTGATCCAAGGTCAATGCCGTCTGAGCAGCCAGAGTGGGCTTGGGATATTTCCAGAACTTTGCATGGTTTACAGAAGTCCATGAATAGTTCTAATTCTAAGAGTAGTCATCGTTTGTCCCATAATTTACCGGTTTCCTCTGTTTTACAGTCTGATGTCACTGATAGCCCGGGCATTGATGATCTCATCAGGGCGAACAACTCAGTCGCATACATCAACAAAAATAAGGAGGGACTCGAAGTCGCATGGCCATGCGAGAAGTTGCTTGAATTCTCAATGGAGCCAAACATCACCAAGTGATATTGTCGGTGGTCTTCATTCCAGGAGTGGACAACTGGGAAGCAGATTATCTCAGTCGTTGGGATTTTCATCCAGGAGAATGGGCCTTACATCCAGGAGTTTTCCAGATTTTAGTCCAGCGGTGGGGTTACCCACAGGTGGATCTAATGGCATCTTGCCAAAATCATCAGACACCCAAGTATGTGTCCAGAACAAGAGATCCAAAGGCAGTGGCAGTGGATGCTGTCACAATAGCGTGGCCGTACAGCCTAGTGTATCTATTTCCACCGCTTCCGCTGCTTCCTCGGTTACTAAAGCGGATCAAAAGAGAATCCACGACCGTCATACTAGTAGCGCCTCATTGGCCTCGGAGAGCTTGGTTCTCGGATCTCCGGTCTTCTCGCAGACGATCCGTGGCCGCTTCCGCTACGTCCAGACCTTCTGCAACAGGGTCAGTTTCTTTACCTCGATTTAGCGCGGCTGTGTTTGACGGGGTGGCTGTTGAAAACCGCTCTCATTAAACGAGAGGGCATTCCAGAGTCGGTTATACCAACCATGTTACGTGCTAGGAAGCCAGTTACAGCAACTCTTTATCATAGAATTTGGCAAGCTTATATTGGTTGGTGTGAATCTCTGAAGTTTCTGACATCTTCTTTCAAGTTATCCCGTCTTTTGCTATTTTTACAGACTGGGTTAGATGGAGGACTACGTTTAGCGATACTTAAGGTGCAGGTCTCTGCTTTGTCCATTTTCTTTCACAAAAGTGCAAACTTTCCTGCAAGGTGTCCTCAGAGTTCAACCTCCATTTATACCACCTACAGCTCCATGGGACTTGAATCTAGTTTAGATTTTTTTGTAGTCCTCACTTTTAGATACCCTTGCAACAAGTGGAGGTTAAGTTTCTCACTTGGGAACTCCGTTTTTCTCTTAGCCTTACCCTTGGCAAGACGTGTTTCTGAATTAGGTGCGTTGTCATGCAAACCACCGTATCTGGTGTTTCATGATGATAGAGCGGAACTTCGGACGAATCCCGCTTTTCTACCAAAGGTAGTAACCTCTTTTAACATAAATCAGCCAATCGTAGTTCCTGAACCTTCTGAAGAAACAGGAACTCCAGCTTCTTTGGATGTGGTACGCGCGCTTCGCATTTATGTAGCTCGAACGTCAACAGTACGTAAAACAGATACATTGTTTGTTCTCTATGATGCAGTCAAGATAGTTTGGCCAGCTTCCAAACAGACCTTGGCTAGATGGATTAAGCTGACCATACGTCAGGCTTATCTTCATGCTAGGCTACAGCCGCCAGCATCTGTTTCAGCACATTCCACGCGTTCTGTGGGAACGTCATGGGCAGCAGGTCGTAGGGCTTCCACGACGCAACTTTGCCGGGCAGCTACATGGTCGTCAGTGCACACACGTTTGTGCGCTTTTACAAGTTTGATACGTTTGCGGCATCAGCAATCTAGCTTTGGCCGTCTAGTGTTACAGGTGCCAAACTGCTCTCCCGCCCAAGGGGGAAACTTTAGTACGTCCCAAGAGTACTCCAGTGACCCCTAGTGGATGAAAAAGAAAATAGGATTTTGGTACTTACCAGATAAATCCTTTTCCCATAGGGGGCACTGGACGCCCGCTCAGAGCAGTTTTTACCTGTCTTTTGGTAAGTTCAGTTTATCTTATAGAACACATTATTACCGGCTTGTTTGAATGTTAAGGTGATTGTTATCTGTTGTCGTGTCTACTTTCTAGTTGTTCGTTATCTTATAATGTTATATGTAATTGTCCATTGTTCATCCTCTATTTCACTCCTGTACAGCTCGGCAAAAAACACTGAGGCATCTTGGGAGTATGGAGGGGGAGGAGGGTTACTAATTTAAATATTTAAATGTGCCTATCCTTGCTAACACCCCGTTCATATCCCAAGAGTACTCCAGTGCCCCCTGTGGATTGAAAGAGAAGGATTTATCTGATAAGTCAGTGGTTCCCAAACTGTGTGATTAACTGTGGATTGGTGGTCAAGAACCAATTCAAATATTTATGGTTAATATAATAGGCAAAACCAGTGCTGGTGTCTTCCAATCATAAATTATGTGACAAGCAGAAGTGAATCCTGTCCCTCACCACATAACTGAACCTAAGGATGACATATAAACACATTTTACTTAATTTAATATTTTTCTTCATAATATCTCAATATGAAACTTTTGGCCCAGGGGTGCCATGAAAAAAATCAGATACTCTAGTGCAGGGGTGGCCAACCAGTCAGAGGCAAAGAGCCAGAGAAGATCCGAAGTAAAGGGCAAGAGCAACTATTAGGCGCGCGCACAAAAATGGGGGCGTGGCCTATATTTCACAAAGCCACACCCCATTTTTGTGCGCGCACCTTTCGGTATGACATTTGTAGGAGTATGACCTTGTGTCATAGCCCCGTTTTTAGTCATGTTGTACAGTGCCACATACATATAATGCCCCAGTACAGTGCCACATACATATAATGCCCCAGTACAGTGCCACATACATATAATGCCCCAGTACAGTGCCACATACATATAATGCCCCAGTACAGTGCCACATACATATAATGCCCCAGTACAGTGCCACATACATATAATGCCCCAGTACAGTGCCACATACATATAATGCCCCAGTACAGTGCCACATACATATAATGCCCCAGTACAGTGCCGCATACATATAAAAATGCCAAAAAATGGCTGCCTCCACACTGCCAGATACAAATAACCCCCCCACAGTGCCAGATACACACATGTCCACAGTGCCAGATAAATATATGCCCCCAGTTCCAGACACACATGCCCCCACAGTGCCAGCTATGCCCCCAGTGCCAGATACACATGCCCCCACAGTGCCAGCTATGCCCCCAGTGCCAGATACACATGCCCCCACAGTGCCAGCTATGCCCCCAGTGCCAGATACACATGCCCCCACAGTGCCAGCTATGCCCACATTGCCAGATACACATGCCCCCACAGTGCCAGCTATGCCCACATTGCCAGATACACATGCCCCCACAGTGCCAGCTATGCCCCCAGTGCCAGATACACATGCCCTCACAGTGCCAGCTATGCCCCCAGTGCCAGATACACATGTCCCCACAGTGCCAGATACACATGCCCGCACAGTGCCAGCTATGCCCCCAGTGCCAGATACACATGCCCCAACAGTACCAGATATGCCCCCAGTGCCAGATACACATGCCCGCACAGTGCCAGCTATGCCTCCAGTGCCAGATACACATGCCCGCACAGTGCCAGCTATGCCCCCAGTGCCAGATACACATGCCCCCACAGTGCCAGATATGCCCCCAGTGCCAGATACACATGCCCGCACAGTGCCAGCTATGCCCCCAGTGCCAGATACACATACCCCAACAGTGCCAGCTATGCCCCCAGTGCCAGATACACATGCCCCCACAGTGCCAGCTATGCCCCCAGTGCCAGATACACATGCCCCCACAGTGCCAGCTATGCCCCCAGTGCCAGATACACATGCCCCCACAGTGCCAGCTATACCCCCAGTGCCAGATACACATGCCCCCACAGTACCAGCTATGCCCCCAGTGCCAGATACACATGCCCCCACAGTGCCAGCTATGCCCCCAGTGCCAGATACACATGCCCCCACAGTGCCAGCTATGCCCCCAGTGCCAGATACACATGCCCCCACAGTGCCAGCTATGCCCCCAGTGCCAGATCCACATGCCCCCACAGTGCCAGCTATGCCCCCAGTGCAGATCCACTTGCCCCCACAGTGCCAGGTATGCCCCCACAGTGCCAGCTATGCCCCCAGTGCAGATCCACATGTCCCCACAGTGCCAGCTATGCCCCCAGTGCAGATCCACATGTCCCCACAGTGCCAGCTATGCCCCCAGTGCAGATCCACATGTCCCCACAGTGCTCCCCCCCCCCCCCCCCCCAAGTGCTGCTCACTGTTGTGCTGCTGCTGGGAGGGGAGGAGAGCGCAGCGCGCGCCTCTCCTGTTCCTCTGACTCCGGTGGCGGTGTCTAACTTAAATTCAGCACCGGCCCGTGAGCCAATCAGAGCTCGCTGTCCGGCAGCCAATCAGGAGCTTAGCTGCCGGACCGCGAGCTCTGATTGGCTCATGGGCAGGCACCGAATTGAAGATAGACACCGCCGCAGGAGTCAGAGGGGCAGGAGAGGCGCGCGCTGCGCTCTGCTCCCCTCTCCTCACACGCCGGAGAGACCTTAGATAACACACAGCAACTTCTAAGCCTTAGAAGTTGCTGTGTGTCAGGCAGCGGTGGCCGGGAGCGGATCGAGCCGCATGCGGAGGATGAAAGAGCCGCGGGTTGGCCACCGCTGCTCTAGGGCGCCGTGACTCAAAAATGTTTGGGAACCACTGTGATGAGTACCAAAATTCTATCTAGCTAGCTAGCTATACCCACACCCCAGTGGTCTGATAATGTATCCTACACTTATATAATGTTATCACTACATGCATTTATATATGTGTGCTTATATATTCCATATGGAACAAATGTCAGTTATTACATAACAATACTACATGCAATGTACATTGGGAAAGTACCTACAATCTATGCAGGAATGTCTAAGCTGGACATTAGATCAGTGGAAGATGGACGTCTGCGGGTGGGTGCGTCTGATGCGGGGGGATATATGCAGGAGGGTGGTTGCGCCTGGTTTGGAGGGGATAAATGCGGAGGGAGGGTGCGCCTGGTGCGCAGGCTTTGGGGAGAGAGTGCGTCATTACTGTTTCGTGTAACGAAGGTACATACACACGGTGAGATTTTGACTGTGCGATTTCCCTTGAACTCCCCAAGAGCTCAGAAGCCCCGATATTCTCTATACACACGGTGACATTTTGGCTATGGCACACTTTGAATTAGATAGTCAAGATTGGCTTGTCTGCACAGTCTTTTTCTTGCGATACCGATCCCGCAGGACCGCGCATCGGTGTCGCAATCTGTGTACACACGGTGCGCTTTGCACGAACTTGAGTTTCGTAACTTGACTTACGATTTTGACTATATTGTCAAAATCGTAAGTTTACATTGCACCGTATCTGCACCTTTAGTTGCGGCATGATATAAATGGGGGGGGGGGGGTTCCAATACAGCTGTGTGTAAATGTTGTGGCTGCGACTGTCCCAGAGAGATATAATACAGACGTCAGATAACATACAAATGTATTTTCCAAGCATCTGTTATTATGAGTAATGTGAGAAGCCTTTCTACTAACTAATTGTCTTTCCTATGACAGATTCTAGATTCCAGAATCCAGCATAATTGCAGAAAACACGCCGGTAAGATTGCGCTAACATTTCATTCCACTTAAAACACTTGCAGCATTGGTGGATATTGGTGTGCAAGTAGCTGGTTGCTATCGGTTACAACAGTGGTACCCAAACTTTCTTTGAATCTTGGCACCCTAGAGTATCAGAATGTTTTTCTCTGCACCCCTAGTCCAAAAGTTTCTTATTGGTAATTTCTGAAAAACATTAATTAAGCAAAGACTGTTTATTATGTCACCTTTAGGGTCAGATACGTGGCGAGGGACAGGATTCGCTTCTGTTCGTCCACATTTTATAATGGGAAGCCACAAGCGCTGGTTTTGCCTATTACATTGACCATAAATAATTTTAATTGGTCTGGGGGCCACCAACCCAGGGCAACCCTGCGTGTACACCTGGACACCCCAGGGTGTCACGGCACATAGTTTGGGAACCACTGGATTTCAGCACTTTCTTGAATTGTGAAACAATTTACACAAGTTTGATCTATGAATTGTGTACGATATACAAATTCCTTGCAATAGTGTGATAGGAGCTTCATGTTCTTGCTTTGTTCTGATGGAGGACTGTGCCCCACCACTATCGCTGTCTGTGGCTTCCTGCTACCTCCATTCTCCTCACATCATGTCACTGCCCCTGTCACATGCAGCCCTGTCCTCACTGATACATCACTCATCTCCTGATATACTCTGTGCTGCTGGGAACTCTGCTCCTCCCACTATATAACTCTCAGTCTGTGGCTTCCTGCTGCCTCTATTCCCCTCCTCACATCATGTCACTGCCCCTGTCACATGCAGCCCTGTCCTCACTGACACATCACTCATCTCCTGATATACTCTGTGCTGCTGGGGACCCTGCTCCTCCCACTATATAACTCTCATTCTGTGGCTTCCTGCTGCCTCCATTCCCCTCCTCACATCATGTCACTGCCCCTGTCACATGCAGCCCTGTCCTCACTGATACATCACTCATCTCCTGATATACTCTGTGCTGCTGGGGACCCTGCTCCTCCCACTATATAACTCTCAGTCTGTGGCTTCCTGCTGCCTCCATTCCCCTCCTCACATCATGTCACTGCCCCTGTCACATGCAGCTCTGTCCTCACTGATACATCACTCATCTCCTGATATACTCTGTGCTGCTGGGGACCCTTCTCCTCCCACTATATAACTCTGTCTGTGACTTCCTGCTGCCTCCATTCCCCTCCTCACATCATGTCACTGCCCCTGTCACATGCAGCCCTGTCCTCACTGACACATCACTCATCTCCTGATATACTCTGTGCTGCTGGGGACCCTGCTCCTCCCACTATATAACTCTCAGTCTGTGGCTTCCTGCTGCCTCCATTCCACTCCTCACATCATGTCACTGCCCCTGTCACATGCAGCCTGTCCTCACTGACACATCACTCATCTCCTGATATACTCTGTGCTGCTGGGGGAACCTGCTCCTCCCACTATATAACTCTCAGTCTGTGGCCTCCTGCTGCCACCATTCCCCTCCTCACATCATGTCACTGCCCCTGTCACATGCAGCCCTGTCCTCACTGACACATCACTCATCTCCTGATATACTCTGTGCTGCTGGGGACCCTGTATAACTCTCAGTCTGTGGCTTCCTGCTGCCGCCATTCCCCTCCTCACATCATGTCACTGCCCCTGTCACATGCAGCCCTGTCCTCACTGACACATCACTCATCTCCTGATATACTCTGTGCTGCTGGGGGAACCTGCTCCTCCCACTATATAACTCTCAGTCTGTGGCCTCCTGCTGCCACCATTCCCCTCCTCACATCATGTCACTGCCCCTGTCACATGCAGCCCTGTCCTCATCTCCTGATATACTCTGTGCTGCTGGGGACCCTGCTCCTCCCACTATATAACTCTGTCTGTGACTTCCTGCTGTCTCCATTCCCCTCCTCACATAATGTCACTGCCTCTGTCCCATGCAGCACTCCCAGGTCATAACCAAGTACATTGGGATGAGCAGGAGATGAATACTATGTAGACAAGTGATTGGACTTTCTCTGACGTCCTAGTGGATGCTGGGAACTCCGTAAGGACCATGGGGAATAGACGGGCTCCGCAGGAGACTGGGCACTCTAAAGAAAAGATTAGGTACTATATCTGGTGTGCACTGGCTCCTCCCTCAATGCCCCTCCTCCAGACCTCAGTTAGAATCTGTGCCCGGCCAGAGCTGGGTGCTCCTAGTGGGCTCTCCTGAGCTTACTAGTAAAGAAAGTATTTATTAGTTTTTTATTTTCAGTGAGCTTCTGCTGGCAACAGACTCACTGCTACGTGGGACTAAGGGGAGAGAAGCAAACCTACCTGCTTGCAGCTAGTTTGTGCTTCTTGGGCTACTGGACACATTAGCTCCAGAGGGTTCGAACACAGGCACCTGTCCTCGATCGTCCGTTCCCGGAGCCGCGCCGCCGTCCCCCTTGCAGAGCCAGAAGAACAGAAGCTTGAAGACGACGAAATCGGCGGCTGAAGACTCCTGTCTTCATTAAGGTAGCGCACAGCACCGCAGCTGTGCGCCATTGCTCCCAGCACACTTACACACTCCGGTCACTGTAGGGTGCAGGGCGCTGGGGGGGGGGGAGGGCGCCCTGGGCTGCAATTGAAGTACCTTTGGCATAAAAACATACATATATACAGTCTAGCACTGTATATATGTAAAAAACCCCGCCATTTTTTTACATGGAAAGCGGGACAGAAGCCCGCCACTGAGGGGGCGGGGCCTTCTTCCTCAGCACACCAGCGCCATTTTCCCTTCACAGCTCCGCTGGAAGCAGCTACCCAGGCTCTCCCCTGCAGTATCCAGGTACAAGACGGGTTAAAAAGAGAGGGGGGGCACATAAATTTAGGCGCAAAACAATACAAAAAAAGCAGCTATTGGGTAAATCACTTATTAGCAGTGAAAATCCCTGTGTTATATAGCGCTGTGGTGTGTGCTGGCATACTCTCTCTCTGTCTCCCCAAAGGACTTTGTGGGGTCCTGTCCTCAGTCTGAGCATTCCCTGTGTGTGTGCGGTGTGTCGGTACGGCTGTGTCGACATGTTTGATGAGGAGGGTTACGTGGAGGCGGAGCAAGGGCAGATAAGTGTGGTATCGCCCCCGTCGGGGCCGACACCTGCTTGGATGGATATGTGGAAGGTCTTAAATGACAATGTAAACTCCTTACATAAAAGGTTTGATGACGCTGCAGCCTTCGGACAGCCGGGGTCTCAACCCGCACCTGCCCAGGCGACTCAGAAACCGTCAGGGGTTTATAAACGCCCTCTATCTCAGATGGTTGACACAGATGCCGACACGGAGTCCGACTCCAGTGTCGACGATGATGAGGCACATTTACAGTCTAAAATGACCAAGGTCATCCGATACATGATTATTGCAATGAAAGATGTATTACACATTTCTGAGATTAACCCTGTTAATACCAAGAGGGTTTATATGTTTGGGGAGAAAAAGCAGCCAGTGACTTTTCCCCCATCTGATGAATTAAATGAATTGTGTGAAGAAGCGTGGAGTTCCCCTGATAAGAAATTAGTGATTTCTAAGAGGTTACTGATGGCGTACCCTTTCCCGCCAACGGACAGGTTACGTTGGGAAACATCCCCTAGGGTGGACAAGGCGCTCACACGCTTATCTGAAAAGGTGGCCCTGCCGTCTCAGGATACGGCCGCCCTAAAGGAGCCTGCGGATAGAAAGCAGGAAGCTATCCTGAAGTCAGTGTATACACACTCTGGTACTCTACTGAGACCTGCTGTTGCTTCAGCCTGGATGTGTAGTGCTGTAGCAGCATGGACAGATACTCTGTCAGACGACATAGATTCCCTCGACAGAGATACTGTTTTGCTAACCCTGGGCCATATCAAAGACGTCGTCTTATATATGCGGGATGCTCAGAGGGACATTTGCCTGCTGGGCTCTAGAATTAATGCTATGTCCATTTCTACCAGGAGGGTCTTATGGACTCGGCAATGGACAGGAGATGCTGATTCTAAAAAACACATGGAGGTTTTGCCTTATAAGGTTGAGGATTTGTTTGGGGACGGTCTGTCGGACCTCGTGTCTACAGCGACAGCTAGAAAATCGACTTTCTTGCCTCAGGTTTCCTCACAGCCTAAGAAAGCACCGTATTATCAAATGCAGTCCTTTCGTTCCCAAAAAGGCAAGAGGGTCAGGGGTCATCCTTCCTTGCCAGATGCAGGGGTAGAGGTAAGAAGCTGCACCATGCAGCCAGTTCCCTGGAACAAAAGTCCTCCCCTGCTTCCACTAAGTCCACCGCATGACATTGGGGCTCCACAGGCGGAGCCAGGTGCGGTGGGGGCGCGTCTCCGAAACTTCAGCAACCAGTGGGTTCGCTCACAGGTGGATCTCTGGGCTATACAAATTGTATCTCAGGGATACAAGCTGGAATTCGAAGCGACTCCCCCCCCCCGCCGTTACCTCAAATCAGCCTTGCCAGCTTCCCTCATGGAAAGGGAGGTAGTACTGGCGGCAATTCCAAGCTGTACCTCCAGCAAGTGATTGTCAGGGTCCCCCTCCTTCAACAGGGAAGGGGTTACTATTCCACAATGTTTGTGGTACCGAAACCGGACGGTTCGGTGAGACCCATTCTGAATTTAAAATCCTTGAACACTTATATAAAGAAATTCAAGTTCAAAATGCTATAAAAAAACGAAAAAACTGGGACTGCGCAAATCAATCTGATGTGGATATTTATTTTTACATAAAATTACTTTCTACACATATACACATACATATTTAGATACCGGCCAGCATCACATAAAAAATACTACATAAAATATAATTAGTATAATACTAAAATATATTTTATATATATATTTCCACTCTAAATCAAATGGCTGATATAATCTCCATTCATACACTTTTAAGAACTTCTTTAGAGACCTCTCCGACAAATTTGGCAATATCACTAAGATGAATATAGTCAGAATTTAAAATGTCCAGTACCCTTTGGTCAATTTCACATCACCATGTGGGATTCTTTTTCCTTAAGGTGTTAATATTTCATCCAATATGAAATATAAGTTCAAAATGGAATCGCTCAGAGCGGTTATTGCAAGCCTGGAAGAGGGGGATGCTTACTTGCATGTCCCCATTTACCCACCTCACCAGGAGTACCTCAGATTTGTGGTACAGGACTGTCATTACCAATTCCAGACGTTGCCGTTTGGCCTGTCCACGGCACCGAGAATATTTACCAAGGTAATGGCCGAAATGATGATACTCCTTCGGCAGAAGGGAGTTATAATTATCCTGTACTTGGACGATCTCCTCATAAAGGCGAGGTCCAGGGAGCAGTTGTTGATCAGCGTAGCACTCTCTCAGGAAGTGTTGCAACAGCACGGCTGGATTCTGAATGTTCCAAAGTCGCAGCTGATTCCTACGACGCGTCTGCTTTTCCTGGGCATGATTCTGGACACAGAACTGAAGGTGTTTCTCCCGGTGGAGAAGGCCCAGGAATTAGCATCTCTGGTCAGGGACCTCCTGAAACCAAAACAGGTATCGGTGCATCACTGCACGCGAGTCCTGGGAAAGATGGTGGCTTCATACGAAGCCATTCCCTTCGGCAGGTTCCATGCGAGGATCTTTCAGTGGGATCTGTTGGACAAGTGGTCCGGATCGCATCTTCTGATGCATCGGCTGATCACCCTGTCCCCAAGGGCCAGGGTGTCTCTTCTGTGGTGGCTGCAGAGTGCTCACCTTCTCGAGGGCCGCAGGTTCGGCATACAGGACTGGGTCCTGGTGACCACGGATGCAAGCCTCCGAGGATGGGGGGCAGTCACTCAGGGAAAAAACTTCCAAGGGCTGTGGTCAAGTCTGGAGACTTCTCTCCACATAAATATACTGGAACTAAGGGCCATTTACAACGCCCTGAGTCAAGCAGAGACCCTGCTTCGAAACCGACCAGTGCTGATTCAGTCAGACAACATCGCGGCGGTCGCCCATGTAAACCGCCAGGGCGGCACAAGAAGCAGGATGGCAATGGCGGAAGCCACAAAGATTCTTCGATGGGCGGAGAATCACGTGCAAGCACTGTCAGCAGTGTTCATTCCGGGAGTGGACAACTGGGAAGCAGACTTCCTCAGCAGACACGACCTCCACCCGGGAGAGTGGGGACTTCATCAAGAAGTCTTCCAACTGATTGCAAACCGATGGGAACTGCCACAGGTGGACATGATGGCGTCCCGCCTCAACAAAAAGCTAAAAAGATATTGCGCCAGGTCAAGGAACCCTCAGGCGGTAGCTGTGGACGCCCTAGTGACACCGTGGGTGTACCAGTCGGTATATGTGTTTCCTCCTCTTCCTCTCATACCAAAAGTACTGAGAATAGTAAGAAAGAGAGGAATAAGAACAATACTCATTGTTCCGGTTTGGCCAAGAAGGACTTGGTACCCGGAACTACAAGAAATGCGCACAGAGGACCCATGGCCTCTGCCTCTCAGACAGGACCTGCTGCAACAAGGGCCCTGTCTGTTCCAAGACTTACCGCGGCTGTGTTTGACGGCATGGCGGTTGAACGCCGGATCCTAGCGAAAAAGGCATTCCGGATGAAGTTATTCCTACGCTGATAAAGGCTAGGAAAGACGTGACCGCTAAACATTATCACCGTATATGGCGGAAGTATGTTGCTTGGTGTGAGGCCAGGAAGGCCCCTACAGAGGAATTCCAACTGGGTCGTTTCCTGCACTTCCTACAGTCAGGGGTGACTATGGGCCTAAAATTGGGGTCCATAAAGGTCCAGATTTCGGCCCTATCCATTTTCTTTCAAAAAGAACTGGCTTCACTGCCTGAGGTTCAAACATTTGTTAAGGGAGTGCTGCATATTCAGCCTCCTTTTGTGCCACCAGTGGCGCCCTGGGATCTTAACGTGGTGTTGGATTTCCTGAAATCCCACTGGTTTGAGCCACTTAAGACCGTGGAACTAAAGTATCTCATGTGGAAAGTGGTCATGCTGTTGGCCTTAGCATCGGCTAGGCGTGTGTCGGAATTGGCGGCTTTGTCATGTAAAAGCCCATATCTGATCTTCCATGTGGACAGGGCAGAATTGAGGACTCGTCCTCAATTTCTCCCAAAGGTGGTGTCATCATTTCATTTGAACCAACCTATTGTGGTGCCTGCGGCTACTCGGGACTTGGAGGGCTTTGAAAATATATGTTCCAGAACGGCTGGAGTCAGGAAGACTGACTCGCTGTTTATCTTGCATGCACCCAACAAACTGGGTGCTCCTGCTTCAAAGCAAACTATTGCTCGCTGGATCTGTAGCACGATTCAGCAGGCTCATTCTGCGGCTGGATTGCCGCATCCAAAATCGGTGAAGGCCGATTCCACAAGGAAGGTGGGCTCTTCTTGGGCGGCTGCCCGAGGGGTCTCGGCTTTACAACTTTGGCGAGCAGCTACTTGGTCGGGTTCAAACACATTTGCAAACTTCTACAAGTTTGATACCCTGGCTGAGGAGGACCTTGTGTTTGCTCATTCGGTGCTGCAGAGTCATCCGCACTCTCCCGCCCGTTTGGGAGCTTTGGTATAATCCCCATGGTCCTTACGGAGTTCCCAGCATCCACTAGGACGTCAGAGAAAATAAGAATTTACTCACCGGTATTTCTATTTCTCGTAGTCCGTAGTGGATGCTGGGCGCCCGTCCCAAGTGCGGATTTTCTGCTATAAATGTATATAGTTATTGCTTAACTAAGGGTTATTGTTATGAGCCATCCGTTGAGTGAGGCTCAGTTGTTGTTCATACTGTTAACTGGGTAAGGTTATCACAAGTTGTACGGTGTGATTGGTGTGGCTGGTATGAGTCTTACCCTGGATACAAAATTTCCTTTCCTTGTAATGTCAGCTCTTCCGGGCACAGTTTCCCTAACTGAGGTCTGGAGGAGGGGCATAGAGGGAGGAGCCAGTGCACACCAGATAGTACCTAATCTTTTCTTTAGAGTGCCCAGTCTCCTGCGGAGCCTGTCTATTCCCCATGGTCCTTACGGAGTTCCCAGCATCCACTACGGACTACGAGAAATAGAATTACCGGTGAGTAAATTCTTATTTTTTCGTATTGTAGCTCTGGAGCTTAGGCTGTTTCAGTAGAATAAATATTAGTGCAGTCATTGTATCATAATTCCTTTTGCAACAAATCACTTGAACAAATGGTAGCATTAAACATTACAGTATTCTGCCAGTCGGTTCTTATATGAAGGTATCAGTTCACACTTGCCTAGTACTGACGTTAAGGGTGTATAGATCTGATCACACTACAGTAACACTTGTACAACACGATTACATTACATTACTAGTCCCTTTAGGTGAATCTGTACCTTTTGCCAAATCTTCATCTGTTGGTGCACATTTGTTTTATAGTTTCCCCTGGGTCTATTGATGAGGCTATTTAATAGGAATGGAGAATTATTGAATTATGTTTTAGATTCAGTTTGAAATCGTTTGCTTCCATCCAGGTTACAATAACGTTGTTCTAGGATGTTAAATAGATGTTATCCCAGAAAAGTTAAGGGGAGTGATTCTGCGGACCCACTACATAAGTGTCGCTGACAGCAGCCGGGGTCTGTACAATGGCTTAGGGATGTGAGTTTGGATATCTCCTGACCTAGCGATACACCGATATGAATACCTCTGCTGAGTACACCTCCGGGGGCCTTTAAATCTAGCTTGGTGCTGACGCTTAGTAGCTGAGTGTCGGTGATGGTAAAAGTCCTGCCTTTAATAATGCAACGCTGTTCTGTATAACGGGCAGGGACTACCTCCCAGCATACACAGATATACTGTATAGTCACTGGAGGGGGTAATTACAGGGGAGGTCCTTCCATTGCTCTGTAAAAGCTGCTCTTCAGGTGTGGGGTCAGAGTGCTGCAGTTACCTGTGAAGGGTCCAACGTCAGAATAAGGCTCCCTCACACATAGATGCAGGACTGTGCTGCTGTGACAGGTCCTCTGCTGCAGTCCGTCTCTGAGGGGAATCCCCTCCCTCCTGTCAGTGTTCTGCTCAGGCCCGCTCACCTGCCGTCTGGGTCTGCTTCTGAATCTACCCTTTTTTTCTCATACGTCCTAGAGGATGCTGGGGATGCTTCAAGAACCATGGGGTATAGACGGGATCCACAGGAGACATGGGCACACTATAAGACTTTGAATGGGTGTGAACTGGCTCCTCCCTCTATGCCCCTCCTCCAGACTCCAGTTAGATTCTGTGCCCAGTGAGACTGGATGCACACTGAGGAGCTCTTCTGAGTTTCTCTGAAAAAGTCTTTATTTAGGTTTTTTATTTTCAGGGAGACCTGCTGGCTACAGGCTCCCTGCATCGTGGGAGTGAGGGGAGAGATGTCAGACCTACTTCTTCTGAGTTCAAGGGCTCTGCTTCTTAGGCTACTGGACACCATTCGCTCCAGAGGGTTCGATCACTTGGTACGCCTAGCTGCTTGTTCCCGGAGCCGCGCCGTCACCCCCCTCACAAAAGCCAGAAGAAAGAAGCCGGGTGAGTATGTGAAGATCAGAAGACTTCAGTGACGGCAGAAGACTGCGTTTGAGGTACCGCGCAGCGGTCGCGCTGCACGCCATGCTCCCACACTGGTCACGGCACTGCGGGGTGCGGGGCGCAGGGGGGGGCGCCCTGGGCAGCATGAGGGGCCTCAATTAGCACTGGCAAAGAGTATGACAATGCCTATTTTATACCTTGTATAAAACACTCTAAAAGGTTAAAGAACACAGTACGCAATTGGCGTATGGAATACCGTATGAGTACGCCCTTAGCGTAGCGGACGCTGTATCGGAAGCGAGCCGCTCGAGCGACACAAACGCTCGCGAGAATACGCTGTTGGTATCGGGCACACTATAGGTGAGCGACTACCGTAATGCTACGCTATCAGTGTAGCGGACGCTCGAGACCACGAGGAGATCACGAGCGGCGCAGACGCTCACAGAGTTAAACCTTTAAAACAATACCATAAACAATGTACTTATACTGTAAACCCTAGTGCAGTGATAAGGTGTAAATGCAACACAGTGTAACCTTGTTAGTTAGAAAGCTGTATGAGCGATTCTTACGCTCTGAGAACCCCCCTAGCAATATAATAAACACTCAAATACCGGTCTAAGGGTCTAACGCCTTTTAAGGAAATGAATGAACGTTCAATTGCAAAAGAATAATACAATACAAGTTATACACTACCAAGATAACATAAAATACCTAACCGAATCACTACACATAAAATACAATAAAGATACAATTACATTTAAGGGGGGAAGGAGAGAGAGAATGGCTTATAACATTAAATAAGAGACAATATGGTTGCAGAGAAACTTACGCACAAGGGGAAACAATCGCATGCGCCTTTCTGGATATCCAGCTCCCGATTATCAGCAATGAGAACCGTTGAAGAGAGTAGAGAGCTGGCCCAGATCGGCTTGTCTTTATATACACTTACACACAGTACAGTACAATGGTCCCTACATTCTTATTGTTCATTGGACACAGGAATTCGTCTTCGCATTATAACAAAAGGTCATAGGTTGGTTCATACAGGTGGGCTGTGACTATTTCAAACTGCTCAGGTGGGAGGGAAACTGGGTTTCCCGCCGCATGGGTAATAAAGTGCAAATATAGTAAATGTCCATAAACTTCTTATGTCCATAACTATACGCACGAGCGATTAATCCGCTTCAAACCAACACCGGAATATTGCTAATTATATTCTCTTCCGATGGATACTAAACACCACTGTGTAACCCCTGTCTGACCCTTCGTATCAAACAAAGAGGGATCTCTTTGTCCCTGAACATACTACATTAACTAAACTTTCAGATTCTATCAAAGGGACCATAATCTACAAAATACATTATATGACTAAAATATGTTACGATTGAGTCGCCCGCTAGACGAACATAAACTCTACCGTAAATGCGCATACCGCGCGCCTGCGGGTGCACGCAACTGAGAGTATGCGCACGCACGGGAGGGCTCATGCACATGCAGCAGGCACTCGCATGAGGTGCATATATGGCAGCGTGTAGCGTGATATTTTTCTGACTTTGACAGTCCACCCTTTGGCAGTCACCAATAACTGCCACTTCCTAAAACATTTCAAAAAGAGAAAAATATATGTCATGTGTAAATACATTTCTATGGTTGGGTAGGGGAGGAGAGGAGAAGGTAGGAAAAGGGTATGACCTAGTGAGATAGCAGAAGCATGTGTGTATGTATCCATGTTTGGGGGGTCATGTATCATCGTGCCGTACGTGTTTTAAATCAAGCTTCGAGGTATTGCGAAGTATACATTTGAATTCCTTCTTATCCCGTATTAAGGGTCTGTGGATGGGCTGTCAAACTTTACCGAGCTCTTTTCGGCTTTTGGTTGCAACAAAATGGGGGAGCACATTTTAGTTGATGATACATGAATAGGGGGATATGTGAGTGCTGATATCTGTGCCTATATTCCCTATCGACTGTGTGTGTCATTACCTGAAGGTTGTAGAGATGAAGATAAGAAGCAATTATGGTAAATGCAGTGATAAACTATGTGAGTTTAATATACATTTGCCGATTGAGGTCTTGTCTTGTGTCTTGTCTTGTCTTGTCTCGATGTACATGTTGACTGTAGTCTCCTTAGGCTTTTGCCAACAATGCAAGCAAAGCTTTATCAATGTCCATAGACTTACAAAAAGTGTTGGGCTAGCGTAAAATTTAAAGTACTAGGGATATGGGGGTCTATGGCATAGTCCATCAGTTGTCTGTGTAAAAGGTTGTCAAATTCTTCTTCCAAGCGGATGTCTTTGTACCTTGGAGGAAAACAAAGGAGAAACGGGTGAAAGAAACGGACCGTGGAATCACATTTTCATCACAACATTGTCTCTATCGTTGGGTCATAAACCAAATCAGTCGTTGTTATTACAGTATCTTCACTTCTTAAACTCATCACTCGGGCGCTACGTTTACACTTTGTTAAAACCCAAACGCATCTAAATATCAGACCGACCAATATGATGACACCCAGAGTACACAAAAGAAATTTTCCTACATCCATGATAATTCCTTGAGTCCATTCTCCTAAACCAGAGAACCAATTTTGTGGGTTCAACCATGACACCCAACTGGTCAGCTCATTACCCACAGCGGCAAGGGTGAGATTGTGTTTCCTTCGGAACTCCCATTTTAATTGCAAAATGTCATCCATCTTTTTGTCTATGACCTCGGCTGGGTCCTCGGTGCTGTTTGTAATATAAGTGCAGCACTTTATTCCATACTGAGTCGCTAGGGTAACACAATACCCGCCTGTCACAGCTGTGAGATAATTGAGAATCATCCTATGCTGAACCTGTTCTGTTTTATAAGCTTGGAGCTCCCTTCCGGTATACCTGAATGTGTCATCATACATTTCAGTGATATTGTCTAATAAATTTGCAAGCGCAGATATATATTTATAATTTATCACTCCTCTGGCGGTACGAGTGATATCTAACGCGATTAGGAATTGAATCCCGGTGGATTCATGGATCAGGTCAGAGGCCGGATGCTCTGTTCTTTCTATTAGGTGCCGTTTAACGATTGCTCGTAATGAGTGTGAGTATAAGGAGCTTGGGCACTGCGGTGAATATCCTTCATTTTAGTGTGGGATACAGTCATTACCTCAGGCAGTATTTTTCCAATATAACATAACCCTTCTGAGTTTGGGGCAAGCCACTTATACGCCTTCCTCCCGCATATGAAATAGTCATCATCGGGGAGAACATATGGGACGGAGTAGGACATTACCATATTACACATTTTCCATATGAAATCTCCTAACCCTAATTCTCCCATCTGTTTAGTACACGTATCAGTTTGTACGATATGTGCACAGTATCCTGGTGATACCTCTCCAACTCTCATGATCCTACTTCCGAGGGTATACCTATATCAGAAATATTTTCCGCTACCGGCTATGTGGCGTATAAGTTCTGTGTCTGTAGGCATTCTATCGGCTCTGTATGAAAAGGTCATGGTTTGGTTATTCCATGACACTTCCCAATTTCCCGGCTTTCGGGGATTGGAAATGTTAAAACATACTAGGGATCTATCCACATGATATTGGTGGAGCTTCAAACTAGGAGGACTGGAGATATTAAACCTCCTGTCCACCGGCCTCCCACCACTTAGCTCAAGTACCTCTCCTATAGTTAAAGGGAATGGTACTAATCCTGATTTGCTATGGCCTTGAGGTACTTGAGAGCATACCCAACAGTCTGTTTGGTTTAACACCTTACCCACTAATGAGTGATAGTCACCCAATGGATGCCGGTCCATGTTAATGTTAAAACTGGACTGACATTTCTTGATATACCCATCCTCAACTAAGTTATCACAGAGTCTGCAGATACATTTCTCTTCAGCTAACAATCCTTCACAATGTCTATAAATCGCATGGCTGCTGGATCGTTTCCGGTACTCGCCTTTGCTCGGTGATTGTGCTGCTATTGGAAATTTACACCTCCGTCTTAGTCATCAGAAACCCTTCTGGATCCTTTCTCGACCTCACTGGTACTCTCACCGAAACAGACTGCTCTGGTCAACATCAGGGTCAACAGGAAAATCCATATCACAGTCTCTTGGGGTAAGTCCATCTTACAGGAGGAGAAAAGGAGAAATTTGTAATGGGGGTACAGAAAAACAGTTTGAGGGGGAGAGAAACTTGTTACGATAATTAGTTCTCTAGTCTTGTTGTTCTTCTTGTTCTGCTGTCATCTCAAAGGTGCTGTCTCTCAGTCTTCCAAACATTCTGGTGATACAATATTTCTTCTAGCTCAGCGCTCTTTCTATAAGGAGAATAAATCTTGCATTACCATTTGTCCAACTAATGTGTGACATACCATCTTTAAAACATGAAAACATGGGTGAGAAGAGAGAAAACAAAAAAAAAACAAAAGAGAGAGAGAACAATTTATATATATATATATATATATATATATATATATATATATATATATATATTACATAAACCAACAATAAACAGGAAAAAAAACATTTTTCAAACATTTTAAAACATTGTCAGATCTGCCGTTCATCATCAGGCTGTCATATCTACATGTCCAATGGTATCCTTGCGCAGTCCCTCCCACCAGCACCTCCATACTCCACCCTTTGTATCTGGCCAGGATACATTGATGCGGGTAGGTCATGCTGGGGTTTGGTAGACTTCTGCAAAGACCAAGTAGCTATGCAATGTTTGAGTCCTGCTGATGACCGTCGGAGATGGGGAAAAAGAAAACATTTCACAGATGCATTACAAATTTTACCCGGTCATTCCTGTGTTTTCAGGGAATGACCTCCCAATTTATTAACCGTTACCTCAGGCTTACCATCAGTCCTAATGATCACCTTTCCTGACTACATATCATGGGTGTGGCCCAAACTCCTTCCTATGTGATCCCTGATTATAATTTGGTGTGTCATAACTTTGCTCATATTCATGTCTAGGGGGTCTGACTTTATGTGGGCTGTTGCAGTTGCTGGCATAATGCCCTTCTCTTTTACAAAGATAACAAGCCCTGGGCTTCTTCCAAGTGCCAGTGACCTGAGGTCTTGGTTGATTTGATGCCTCCTCAAACGCTTGGATGCTCATCACCATCAACCGCTTTCCCTGTACTTCCCTGACTCCTTGGATACCATGGTTATGTTGTTGTCTAGGGGGTTGATATGACTTTTGTATATTTCTTGATCTACAATCTCTTGCAAAATGTCCCTCTTTGTGACAATGGTAACAAACTACCACATTTGAATTTCTCACAGGATTTTGGGTCTTAAGCTGGTGTGGCTTTTTGGTTAGAGCCTATATACTTACAGCCATCAGCTTATTACTCCGTGACTCCCTGTGTCTGGTGATGTTCTGATCATGATCAATAACGGCCTCTCTTAATGTAGCCACCGAGATATTTCTCCAGTTTGGGTTGGTGGTCTGTACCCTTGTTCTCAACACCTCCTTTAAACCATTCATTAATAACTTAACCGCTACTTCTTTATGCTGTGCATTTGTTTTGATGTCTGTGATCCCAGTGTCTCTAGCCATTACTTGCAGTGCTCGATTGAAGTAGTCAGAAGTACTTTCCCTTTCTCCTTGTCTTATGGAGAGGATTTTGTTCCACTTGGCAATGGCTGGGAAATATACTCCTAACTGCTGGTTGATCTGCTTAATACATTCCTGATTGTTTTCCTCCGTACGAGGTACCTCTGTGTTTAATTTACAATCAGCAATAAATTTCGCAGGGTCAACACTGGAGGGCAAACATGCCCTCAGCACTGTCCGCCAATCTTTGTTGGTGGGTTCTGTGGAGTTTCCTAATTCTTTAATAAATCTCTGACATGCAACTAACTCTTCCCTGGGATCAGGGAATTCAGACATAATTGCTCTCAATTCCATCCGGGACCAGGGACGGCGCATTGCACTGTCCTTGGCGGGAATGATTCCCTGATCGTCAGTCTTCCCATTGGGGACTGTGATCACCCTGACAGGACTGAATTCAATTACATCACCTTGTGTTGGTTCTACAATATGAGGTACATTTGTTTGTGCGTGATATATAACACCGTACGTACCTGTGGACACGACCTCACCTGACCCTCCGTTAGGGGGTTTGATTACTGCCTTTACCGATTTGGTCGTGTCCACCTGGATGTCTTGTAGGATGGCTTCTGGAAGAGGTACCAACATCGTGCTGGGCTCACTTTCTTGTTTGTAATCCTGAGGGAAGTTTAACATGGGGTGCAACTTGCATGGGTTAATAGTTGTACATTTAACAGTATTACAATTATCATCGTTACGTTTATTACAATTAGTCTTATCTATAATACAGTTGCTAAGTGCATTTTTATCGTACACCATTGCGCCATTCTCTGCAACCATAATCCTCTCCATTGCCATGTCTCTCTTCCCAAGATGAGAGTCAGATATGTAAGTTAAATTTCTTTGCATTTCACTTTCCTGTTGCCACAATTTTAAATCATCATAATGTCTAGTACGCCTTTTTGAAGACTTAATCAGACAAACTCTTCTCCTGAAATTCTGTAACACTTCTGGATTAAAACCACCTACCCGGGGAAACTTTTCCCCGTCATGCACAGTCATCCTTTCCCATTCATTGCATAATATTTCTGTGTGATGACCATCTTGGTCTGATTTCTCACACATTACCTTGCCGACCTGATTGATCGGTTTCAAATCAACCTGAACCTGGGTTGATCGCCCCTTACCTGAACAAGTGGCCCCCATCTCTGCAGGCGTTGCTTTCACTACCTCTGACTTCCAATCAGGGTCTCCGGCAACCCTCACAGAAAACCAAAATGTCCGGGGTAAGGCTGCGGTGGGGGTTTTGCCTCGAGGTCCGCCCACTTAACTCCGCCCACGTTGGCCAGTACTGCAATCACTGTTCCCAGAGCTGCTGTACCCAACCTAGGGCCCCTATGAACCTTTATTTACTGGGGCGTGTTGGACCTTCCAGTCCCCAGCAAGTATCGGTTGTTGGAATGTCCCCGAGTGATCAGGCTACTTCCCTTTAAAATAAAAAAATTACACAAATCACGTTAACAATGTGCAAGTAGCGTTCTTCTGAATTCAAGACACGCTAATGCACACAATCACATGCGGTACAATCGTATCTGCACATAAGCAACTAATCTTATGTGCGGAACGATCAGTGGAATCGAAAATTTCTGCTGCGAATTCCTTCAGCAATGAGCTTCTTTGGCCTATATGGGTCTCGCACCAACCCTCTTCGGTTGTGCTTCTCTACTTCTAGTCTGCTGTACCTGGACCTCCTGTTCTGTGACCTCCTGGTCTGTGACCTCCTGGTCTGTTATGTACAGCAGACTGTACTGCTCATTAATGTGTCGAGTCTAACAAGGGACGCCTCCCAAGCCACCCCACGATATCACTCTCGCTGATGTATCTCTTTCTACTGGCCTATGGTTCCCACCTCCGTAATAAAAGAGAAATCGTGTGTACACGCCCGCCCAGTTCATGACGTCAGTACCCGACGGATCGGGCAGTGTGTATGCTGAACACACTGCTCGATCCGTCCGTAGATATCTGCAGATCAGTTGATCTGCAGATATATCTATTAGTGTGTACCCACCTTAGGAACCAGACATGGGGGAAATCCATGGAAGATGCTTTGTCACAGGTCCAGACCCCTTTGGGGTTGCAGAAACGTGCATTTGCCCAGATAGTAGATACAGATACCGACACGGACTCGGATTCCAGTGTCGACTATAGTGATGCCAGATTATATCCAAAACTGGCTAAGAGTATTCAGTACATGATTGTGGCGATAAGACGTTTTACATATCACTGAGGACCCTGCTGTTCCTGATACTAGAGTCTGTATGTTTAAAGGAAAGAAACCTGAGGTAACGTTTCCTCCCTCTCATGAACTGAATGGGCTTTTTGAAAAAGCTTGGGAAAATCCTGACAAAAAGATACATGTTCCCAAAAGAATTCCAGTGGCATATCCGTTCCCCTCTGGGGACGGGGACTGCTGGGAGTCAATTCCCACGGTAGACAAAGCTTTATCGCGTCTATCCAAAAAGGTGGCGCTTCCGTCCCCTGATACGGCAGCCCTAAAGGATCCTGCGGATCGTAAGCAGGAAAATACCCTGAAAGCCATTTATGTCACTACAGGGTCGCTACTCAGGCCCTCTGTTGCTGCGGCATGGGTGAGTAGCGCTATTGAAAAGTGGGCGAAAAACTTGTCCTCTGAGGTAGATACCCTGGACAGGGATAGCGTGCTTTTGACATTGGGTCACATCAAGGACGCTGCAGCATATTTAAAAGAAGCTGTAAGGCAGGCCTGGCCAACCTGTGGCTCTCCAGATGTTGTGAAACTACACATCCCAGCATGCCCTGCCACAGTTTTAGCCTTCCCTAATAGCAAAACTGTAGCAAAGCATGATGGGACTTGTAGTTTTACAACAGCTGGAGAGCCACAGGTTGGCCAGGCCTGCTGTAAGGGATATTGGCCTTTTGGGATCTAGGGCCAATGCCATGGCAGTCTCAGCTAGGAGAGCATTGTGGATTCATCAATGGAATGCTGATGCTGACTCTAAGGCGGTGATGGAGTCTTTACCGTTTAACGGTAAGGTCTTGTTTGGTGACGGCCTCACTGACCTAGTCTCTACGGCTACCGCGGGTAAGTTTTCTTTTTTACCTTATGTTCCTGCACAGCAGCAGAAATCGCCTCTCTATCAGATGCAGTCCTTTCGGCCCAACAAAGGACGTGGGTCCTCCTTCCTTGCTGCGAGGGGGAGAGGTAGGGGAAAAAGGTCACAGGATGTGGCAAGTTCCCAAGAGCAGAAGTCCTCTCCGGCTTCTACCAAATCCACCGCATGACGCTGGGGCTCCGCTGCGGGAATCCGCACTAGTGGGGGCACGTCTCAAACTCTTCAGTCAGGTCTGGGAGCACTCGGACCTGGATCCTTGGATAGTAGATAGAGTAAGCCAGGGTTACAAGTTAGAGTTTCAAGACGTGCCCCCTCACCGATTTTTCAAATCGGCCTTGCCAGCTTCTCTTCCAGAAGTTGTGTCAAAATCAAGTGATTGTCATGGTACCCCCGTCTCAACAGGGGGAAGGTTTTCAAGCCTGTTCATGGTCCCGAAGCCGGATGGCTCAGTCAGACCGATTCTAAACCTCAAATCCCTCAAATTCAAGTTCAAGAGGGAGTCTCTACGAGCAGTGATCTCCAGTCTGGAGGAGGGGGATTTTATGGTGTCGGTCGACATAAAGGATGCCTACTTACATGTCCCCATATATCCTCCGCATCAGGCTTACCTGAGATTTGCTGTGCAGGATTGTCATTACCAATTTCAGACGTTGCCGTTTGGTCTGTCCACGGCTCCGAGGATTTTCATCAAAGTAATGGCGGAAATGATGGTTCTCCTGCGCAAGCAGGGAATCACAATTATCCCGTACTTGGACGATCTCATAAAGGCGAGGTCCAAGGAGCAATTGTTGAAGAATGTTGCTCTTTCACTGAAGATTTTGCAACAACACGGTTGGCTCCTAAATTTGCCAAAATCACAGTTGGATCCAACGACACGGCTGTCGTTCCTGGGTATGATTCTGGATACAGAACTGCAGAGAGTTTTTCTTCCAGTGTAAAAGCTCTGGAAATACAGAAAATTGTAAAACAGATTCTGAAACCGGCAAGGGTGTCCGTTCTTCACTGCACTCGGTTGCTGGGGAAGATGGTGGCAGCCTACGAGGCCATTCCATATGGCAGGTGCCATGCCAGGGTGTTTCAGTGGAACCTGCTGGACCAGTGGTCCGGGTCTCACCTGGACATGCACCGGAAAATAATTCTATCTCCCAGGACCTGAATTTCCCTTCTGTGGTGGCTGCACAGTTCTCACCTTCTGGAGAGACGCAGGTTCGGGATTCAGGATTGGATCCTGGTGACCACGGATGCAAGTCTCCGAGGCTGGGGAGCAGTCACACAGGGAAGAAACTTTCAGGGAAAGTGGTCAAGCCAGGAAGCTTGTCTACACATAAACATTCTGGAGTTAAGAGCCATCCACAACGGCATACTGCAAGCAGAACATCATCTTCGGGGTCTGCCGGTCTTGATTCAGTCAGACAACGTGACAGCAGTGGCGTACATAAACCGCCAAGGCGGAACAGAGCAGAGCGGCGATGGCCGAGGCCACGAAGATCCTTCGCTGGGCGGAAAGACATGCCAGAGCTCTGGCAGCGGTCTTCATTCCAGGAGTGGACAACTGGGAAGCAGACTTCCTCAGCAGACACGATCTCCATCCAGGAGAGTGGGGTCTTCATCAAGAGGTCTTTGCAGAAGTGACAAGTCGTTGGGGAGTTCCTCAAGTGGACATGATGGCGTCCCGCCTCAACAAGAAACTTCAGATATTGTTCCAGGTCAAGGGACCCTCAGGCGATAGCGGTGGATGCCCTAGTGACACCGTGGGTGTTTCAGTCGGTCTATGTGTTCCCTCCCCTTCCACTCATTCCAAAGGTGATAAAAATTATAAGAACAAGGGTTCAGGCGATCTTCATTGTTCCGGATTGGCCAAAAAGGGCCTGGTATCCAGATCTTCAGGAGTTGCTCATAGAAGATCCCTGGCCTCTTCCTCTTCGGGAGGACCTATTACAACAGGGGCCGTGCGTGTATCAGGACTTACCGCGGCTGCGTTTGACGGCGTGGCGGTTGAGCGCCAAATCCTAGCCCGAAAGGGTATTCCCAGTGAAGTCATTCCTACACTACTTCAGGCTAGAAAATAAGTAACGGCAAAGCATTACCACCGTATTTGGAGAAAATGTGTCTTGGTGTGAATCCAAGAAGGCTCCTACGGAAGGATTTCAGCTGGGGCTTTTGCTCCATTTCCTACAAGCAGGTGTGGATGCGGGCCTAAAGTTAGGCTCTATTAAAGTACAGATTTCGGCCTTGTTGATCTTTTTTCAAAAAGACTTAGCCTCCCTTCCAGAAGTTCAGACCTTCGTAAAAGGCGTGCTGCACATCCAACCTCCCTTTGTGCCCCCAGTGGCACCATGGGATCTTAATGTGGTGTTGCAATTCTTGCAATCACATTGGTTTGAACCCTTGCGCAAGGTTGAGTTAAAATTCCTTACTTGGAAAGTGGTCGTGTTGTTGGCCTTGGCGTCTGCAAGGCGAGTGTTGAGTTGGCGGCTTTGTCTCACAAAAGCCGCTATTTGATTTTCCATGCTGATAGGGCGGAGTTGAGAACTCGGCAGCAATTTCAAATTTCAAAAGTGGTTTCATCATTTCATGTTAACCAGCCTATTGTGGTGCCAGTGGCTACTGACTTGGCGGAGTCAAAGTCTCTCGATGTGGTCAGAGCTTTGAAGATCTATGTCGCCGGAACAGCGCAGATTAGGAAAACAGAGGCTCTGTTTGTCCTGTGGGCTCCCAACAAGATTGGGGCTCCTGCTTCTAAGCAGACTATTGCGCGCTGGATCTGTGATACGATTCGGCAGGCTCATTCTACGGCAGGATTGCCGTTACCAAAATCGGTGAAAGCCCATTCTACCAGAAAGGTGGGCTCAACCTGGGCAGCTGCCCGAGAAGTCTCGGCGTTACAACTTTGCCAAGCTGCTACTTGGTTGGGTTCAAACACCTTTGCGAAACTTTACAAGTTTGATACCTTGGCTGAGGAGGACCTCTTGTTTGGTCAATCGGTGCTGCAGAGTCATCCGCACTCTCCCGCTCGTTCTAGAGCTTTGGTATAAACCCCATGGTTCTTGAAGCATCCCCAGCATCCTCTAGGACGTATGAGAAAATAGGATTTTAATACCTACCGGTAAATCCTTTTCTTAGTCCGTAGAGGATGCTGGGCGCCCGTCCCAGTGTGGGCTGTATCTGCAGTTTGGTTTTGGTTACTCTCATGTTGCGTTGAGTTCAGTCAGTCTGTGACTGTTGTTGGTCATGCCGTTGCATGCGTTGTTATTGAATGCCATGTTGTATGGCGTGTTAGTGGTGTGAGCTGGTATGCGATTCACCTTAGTTTAAAGTAATTAAATAAATCCTTTTCCTCGAGATGTCCGTCTCCCTGGGCACAGTTCTTATAACTGGAGTCTGGAGGAGGGGCATAGAGGGAGGAGCCAGTTCACACCCATTCAAAGTCTTATAGTGTGCCCATGTCTCCTGCGGATCCCGTCTATACCCCATGGTTCTTGAAGCATCCCCAGCATCCTCTACGGACTAAGAGAAAAGGATTTACCGGTAGGTATTAAAATTCTATTTTGGGGAGCTGTGCCTCTGACCTGCCTCCTTCCACTTGAGGGCACCAAGGGAGGCTGGCACTTGTCTCACATCTCTGCCCAATTCTGCCTCTGTGTGCACCCACCAGGGCATCTGTCCACCGTAATGCGACGCCCAGCTACCGCCAATGGTCCCTCAGCAGCACACCTTGTCTCCTGAGCGGAGACCTCATGATTCCCCCTGACCAACTGGCACTCACTTCATAATGTCACTTGCCATTCCCTCTGACCTGCATCGGACCTCTGGAGCAGCTGCGGGGGTTGCTGAGAATATTGGTCTGCCGGCGTCACCACATGCAGTATAGCGCAATGCGCTGTCAGACTTACTGTAACACCCAGAGCCGGCCCTAGGCATAGGCAAACTAGGCAAATGCCTAGGGCATAGGTCTGCAAACTCGGCCCTCATTACCCCACGCAGTGCATGTTTTGCAGATAACCCAGCAGGTGCACAGGTGTGTTTATTACTCGCAGACGCATTTTAAAAGGTCCACAGGTGGAGTTAATTGTTTCACTTGTGATTCCGTGAGGAGACCTGGAAAACATGCACTGTGTGGGCCGGGTAATGGGGACTGAGTTTGCAGACCTATGGCCTAGGGACACAAGCAGATTCTGCTGAGTAAAATGATATGCAGCATGCCTATATTCTGTGTGTGACTGCGGTTGCATATATAAGGTGTACTACAGTACTGTGTGGCGTAACGTGTAAATAGGGCACTACTGCGTGGTGTAATGTGAATAAAGAGCAATATGGTGTTGTGTAATGTGAGTAAGGGGCACTACAGTGAGGAGTAAAGTGTACGGTGTGATGTAATGTGAATAAGAGACACTATTGCATGAGATAATGTGAATAAAGTTGCACTACTGTGTGGCGTCATTTCAACTGGGGGCAATATTGTGTGGCCATGCACCTTCCCAGCAAGAACACGCACCGTTTTGGGCTGTGCACCTATTTCATATATAGGAGCACCAAATGAGGACAGCTATGGTAATACCCCAGGATCCGGTCTGAAGATCGACAATGTTTAGGTCGACCACTATAGGTCGACAGTCACTAGGTCGACATGGATGGAATGTCGACAGGGTTTCTGGGTCGACATGTGCTAGGTCGACAGGTCTAAAGGTCGACATGAGTTTTTCACATTTTTTTTTTCTTCTTTTGAATTTTTTCTTACTTAACGATCCACGTGGACTACGATTGGAACGGTAAAGTGTGCCGAGCGAAGCGGTAGCGGAGCGAAGGCACCATGCCCGAAGCATGGCGAGCGAAGCGGTGCACTAATTTAGGATCCCGGTCACTCTACGAAGAAAACAACACAAAAAAATATAAAAATCCTCATGTCGACCTTTAGACCTGTCGACCTAGCACATGTCGACCTAGAAACCCTGTCGACCTTCCATCCATGTCGACCTAGTGACTGTCGACCTATAGTGGTCGACCTAAACATTGTCGACCTAGACACTGTCGATTTGATGAACCACACCCAGTACCCCATATAGAAGGGTATTACTGACATCAATGGAATTTTATTGATCTATTTGCTGTCACTGTCCAGTCACTTTTGCCTACATATAGTAAATGCACCATTAATAACAGTAGGGGGCGTTGTGCAGGGGAACCACCATGTATAAGAGTCACTATTACCTGCTTGTACAATGCACCTTGTGTATGCATTAGATACAGTCCTACTACTCGGCCGTGTACATAGCCTGTATATTACAGAAAAGCTCGCATTGCGTATACTGCCAGGCTGCAAATGGGATTACAGGAGGTGTGGCAATGTGAGGCTATATTGCTGGGTCTGTGAATTCTATAACCTATAGAGGAACGCATTCTCGCCCTGCTCCTGAGACACCTCCGGCGGTCTAGTTACTGTAAGTACTTGGCCGTTAAGTATAGCATTACAACCGGTAGTACACAGCTGGAGAGGAGTATATGGCCATTACTGTACAGTGCTGATTAGGCTATGCAGGCAGGTGATGTGTATGACGTGTCCATGTTGGTAACCTACCATTTGTTTCTCTGCTTAGGTGGCTTCTATGAGAAAGACGAGGACACGTTTGGTAAGTTTTCTTTATTGGCCTTTTCATGTTTAAGTGACTCCTTTTTCCTATTTAATCCCCCTTGGTAATTATTACAGTGGGTTCACTTACCTCTAGTTTTAGGGGAAACGGGCAGTGGAGAGCACCTCCCACCTGTAATGGTGTATGAGGAAAAGTCCTCCCTTTGGACCACCCACCTGTAATGGTGTATGAGGGAAGTCCTCCCTTTGTACCACCCACCTGTAATGGTGTATGAGGGAAGTCCTCCCTTTGTACCACCCACCTGTAATGGTGTGTAAGGGAAGTCCTCCCTTTGCACCACCCACCTGTAATGGTGTATGAGGGAAGTCCTCCCTTTGTACCACCCACCTGTAATGGTGTGTAAGGGAAGTCCTACCTTTGCACCACCCACCTGTAATGGTGTGTAAGGGAAGTCCTCCCTTTGCACCACCCACCTGTAATGGTGTATGAGGGAAGTCCTCCCTTTGTACCACCCACCTGTAATGGTGTGTATGGGAAGTCCTCCCTTTGCACCACCCACCTGTAATGATGTGTAAGGGAAGTCCTCCCTTTGCACCCCCCACCTGTAAAGGTGTGTAAAGGAAGTCCTCCCTTTGCACCACCCACCTGTAATGGTGTATGAGGGAAGTCCTCCCTTTGTACCACCCACCTGTAATGGTGTGTATGGAAAGTCCTCCCTTTGCACCACCCACCTGTAATGGTGTGTATGGAAAGTCCTCCCTTTGCACCACCCACCTGTAATGGTGTGTAAGGGAAGTCCTACCTTTGCACCACCCACCTATAATGGTGTGTAAGGGAAGTCCTCCCTTTGCACCACCCACCTGTAATGGTGTGTAAGGGAAGTCCTCCCTTTGCACCACCCACCTGTAATGGTGTGTAAGGGAAGTCCTCTCCTTTAGGTCTCTAGATCATACAGGAACGGTAGTGTTGCAAGGTACTCCAGTCTGCCTAATGAAATAGAAAAGGCTGTTCCAGAGACCCAGTGGTCCCTTCTTTTGAAGGGACTGATGCTATTTAGGCTCTCCATCACGGCAGCGCACCCTCTCGCAAATCCAGGACAGTGGTGGATTTTCTGGAGGAGGTTTTACAGAAGCTTTGCCATCCGCCGTACACTCCAGAACTGGCCTTCTGCGACTTCTTCTCCGTGTTCTCACAAATCAAGCACAAGATGCGTGGAATACATTTTTGAGTCGCCGGAAGCTGCATTGGAGAACTTCATCCGGCATGTAGAAGCCATACCTGCTTTGGACTGGTCCAGCTGCTTCTCCAAGTGGTTTGAGCGCATACTTTGGCAAATACTTAGAAAAAATTTAATGTTCACTATGTTGGTAAATACTGTACAATACTTCTTGTGCATCCGGAAACTTATTGCACACCCCTTGCACTGTACTTTATAACGCGTGTGCACTAGAAATTCTGCTACATTCTTCTTCTGCGTATCATATTTCTGTATTGGGGAATATTATCCATGTTTCTGCTTTCTCCTGCAATGGGTGATGGTGTATGTTTTCTTTTTCTCTCTTATTGTAGTTGTCTTCCTTTTCTCTTTTTTTTTCTTTTTCTTTTTCTTTCCTTTTAAAGAAACGTCATGGTTTTATACCACTATATATACTGTATGTGATCCTTTTTCATCATATTAAACTCTAATTAATAATGTTTCGTCTCTGTGTTCTTAAATTCATGTACTTGATGGTCAGTGTTTATAATAGGCAAGGTAAGTGGAATACCGTAGATTGTTTTTTCAGGGTGATTGTAGAGGGATATCAGTCAGGGAGCTATCTTGAATGTCCTGTAAGAGCTTTTGAGATAAATCTCAGTGGTTGCAGTTTTCAAATAGTGATTTTCGACCAGTCTGGTGGTTTTGTGTGATGAATCCCTTGTCACATACATGTTATGCAGGTTCCGGTGAGTTCTATATGTGACCGTTATTATATCCAGATGTAAAGTGTGTAATTACTGTATTTTATTTGTTGTTCAATGTCCAAGTATCCTCCAGTATCCCCAGAACATAATTATTCCTGCTAATCTTCATAAATAAGGGGTTTCCCCCCCCCCCAAGAAAAATTAAGGATATCCTAATTTTTGTCAATAATAGTGCTCCGGTGGGTGGAATGCAACACGCCTGGGTGATCTGGATGTTGGAGTGGGGTAAGCAGCAGGGAGGAGTATTGCCAAAAGAGGTTCTGTTACTTCATGATCCTCAAACATGACCCATTCCACCATGGTATATGTTAGGGTTAATTAAGACCCCTATAGAAAACCACGCTTTGCCAGAATGTCGCCATTAAGTCCGTGTCAACATTTGCCTTATCTGAACGTCTAATTTTTATTCCCCACATGACCTGTTTGTATTTATTAAAATGGAACAGTGTATTATGGGAAACACTCTACAATGCATCTATTTGTATATACACCGAATAAAGGAAAAACACTTTCTTTTATTTAAATGTCTTTAGCTCCTCATGGTGTGTGCACTGACATAAAACGGGTCACTGTATTTGTAGAGGACTCTGCAGAAAGATCGCTCCTTAACAAGCTGATCCGGAAGTCCGTTGTGGAATCTTCTTACAATGTGGAAGTGCAGCACAATGATCCATCGTCGCCGTTGTTCTCGGTGAAGACGTTTGAGGAGCTGCGACTGTAAGTAGCCCTACTGACGTTTCCGAGGTGGGATTGTTGCAAGCCATTCGGAAGCCCTTTCATCATTTTGGTCTGTGTAGCCAGCTGTCACGGTGTGCCGCTTCGGAGATTACATGGGCATATAACGCCCTTCACTTTTGTGCTCTCGTTTGCCCTGGCAGGTTCTTGCGGGTGGGCACAGGTTACCCGCCTTAGCAGGTCTTAAAGCAGATTGTGTACGTGGGCACAAAGGTGGCTCAGTGGTTATGGTGCCACGCACAGTACATTATTGGTGTCTGCTACGGTAGACTGATCCTGCCCGCACCTCCGCAGCCTGCGAGCAGAATCGTCTTCTGTGAGAACGATTTTCCTCCCATTTCTTTGAATAATTGAATCGGCCCTATGTTCTCAGTGTGACTCTCGGCCTACTCTCTCCCCTCTGAGTGGTCTCCTCTGGACCAGCTGTTTCTCCTCATTGCCCCGGTATGAGCTGCTGAGTGAGGTGCCTTTTGGACACAGAACTTTCTCTATCGTCCTAGTGGATGCTGGGGTTCCTGAAAGGACCATGGGGAATAGCGGCTCCGCAGGAGACAGGGCACAAAAAGTAAAGCTTTAGGATCAGGTGGTGTGCACTGGCTCCTCCCCCTATGACCCTCCTCCAAGCCTCAGTTAGATTTTTGTGCCCGGCCGAGAAGGGTGCAATCTAGGTGGCTCTCCTAAAGAGCTGCTTAGAAAAGTTTAGCTTAGGTTTTTTATTTTACAGTGAGTCCTGCTGGCAACAGGATCACTGCAACGAGGGACTTAGGGGAGAAGAAGTGAACTCACCTGCGTGCAGGATGGATTGGCTTCTTGGCTACTGGACATTAGCTCCAGAGGGACGATCACAGGTACAGCCTGGATGGTCACCGGAGCCTCGCCGCCGGCCCCCTTGCAGATGCTGAAACGAGAAGAGGTCCAGAATCGGCGGCAGAAGACTCCTCAGTCTTCTTAAGGTAGCGCACAGCACTGCAGCTGTGCGCCATTGCTCTCAGCACACTTCACACGGCAGTCACTGAGGGTGCAGGGCGCTGGGAGGGGGGCGCCCTGGGAGGCAATGTAAACCTATTTTTTGGCAAAAAATACCTCACATATAGCCTCCGGGGGCTATATGGAGATATTTAACCCCTGCCAGAATCCGTTGAAGAGCGGGAGACGAGGCCGCCGAAAAAGGGGCGGGGCCTATCTCCTCAGCACACAGCGCCATTTTCCCTCACAGAAAGGCTGGAGGGAAGGCTCCCAGGCTCTCCCCTGCACTGCACTACAGAAACAGGGTTAAAACAGAGAGGGGGGGCACTAATTTGGCGTTAGAAATATATAAAAAGATGCTATAAGGGAAAACACTTATATAAGGTTGTCCCTATATAATTATAGCGTTTTTTGGTGTGTGCTGGCAAACTCTCCCTCTGTCTCTCCAAAGGGCTAGTGGGTCCTGTCCTCTATCAGAGCATTCCCTGTGTGTGTGCTGTGTGTCGGTACGTGTGTCGACATGTATGAGGACGATGTTGGTGAGGAGGCGGAGCAATTGCCTGTAATGGTGATGTCACTCTCTAGGGAGTCGCCACCGGAATGGATGGCTTATTTAGGGAATTACGTGATAATGTCAACACGCTGCAAGGTCGGTTGACGACATGAGACGGCCGACAAACAATTAGTACCGGTCCAGACGTCTCAAAAACACCGTCAGGGGTTTTAAAACGCCCGTTTACCTTAGTCGGTCGACACAGACACGGACACTGAATCCAGTGTCGACGGTGAATAAACAAACGTATTCCTTATTAGGGCCACACGTTAAGGGCAATGAAGGAGGTGTTACATATTTCTGATACTACAAGTACCACAAAAGAGGGTATTATGTGGGATGTGAAAAAACTACCTGTAGTTTTTCCTGAATCAGATAAATTAAATGAAGTGTGTGATGATGCGTGGGTTCCCCCCGATAGAAAATTATTGGCGGTATACCCTTTCCCGCCAGAAGTTAGGGCGCGTTGGGAAACACCCCTTAGGGTGGATAAGGCGCTCACACGCTTATCAAAACAAGTGGCGGTACCGTCTATAGATAGGGCCGTCCTCAAGGAGCCAGCTGACAAGAGGCTGGAAAATATCATATAAAAGTATATACACACATACTGGTGTTATACTGCGACCAGCGATCGCCTCAGCCTGGATGTGCAGAGCTGGGGTGGCTTGGTCGGATTCCCTGACTAAAAATATTGATACCCTTGACAGGGACAGTATTTTATTGACTATAGAGCATTTAAAGGATGCATTTCTATATATGCGAGATGCACAGAGGGATATTTGCACTCTGGCATCAAGAGTAAGTGCGATGTCCATATCTGCCAGAAGATGTTTATGGACACGACAGTGGTCAGGTGATGCAGATTCCAAACGGCACAAAGGTGTATTGCCGTATAAAGGAAGAGGAGTTATTTGGGGTCGGTCCATCGGACCTGGTGGCCACGGCAACTGCTGGAAAATCCACCGTTTTTACCCTAAGTCACATCTCTGCAGAAAAAGACACCGTCTTTTCAGCCTCAGTCCTTTCGTCCCTATAAGAGTCATATTTGCCCAGGGATAGAGGAAAGGGAAGAAGACTGCAGCAGGCAGCCCATTCCCAGGAACAGAAGCCTTCCACCGCTTCTGCCAAGCTCTCAGCATGACGCTGGGACCGTACAGGACCCCTGGATCCTACAAGTAGTATCCCAGGGGTACAGATTGGAATGTCGAAACGTTTCCCCCTCGCAGGCTCCTGAAGTCTGCTTTACCAAGGTATCCCTCCGACAAGGAGGCAGCATGGGAAAAAATTCACAAGCTGTATTCCCAGCAGGTGATAATCAAATTACCCCTCCTACAACAAGGAAAGGGGTATTATTCCACACTATATTGTGGTACTGAAGCCAGAAGGCTAGGTGAGACCTATTCTAAATCTAAAAAAATTTGAACACTTACAAAGGTTCAAATCAAGATGGAGTCACTCAGAGCAGTGATAACGAACCAGGAAGAAGGGGACTATATAGTGTCCCGGGACATCAGGGATGCTTACCTCCATGTCCCAAATTTGCCCTTCTCACTAAGGGTACCTCAGGTTCGTGGTATAGAACTGTCAGTTTCAGACGCTGCCGTTTGGATTGTCCACGGCACCCCGGGTCTTTACCAAGGTAATGGCCGAAATGATGATTCTTCTTCGAAGAAAAGGCGTCTTAATTACCCCTTACTTGGACGATCTCCTGATAAGGGCAAAGTCCAGGGAACAGTTGGAGGTCGGAGTAGCACTATCTCGGATACTGCTACAACAGCACGGATGGATTCTAAATATTCCAAAATCGCAGCTGATCCTGACGACACGTCTGCTGTGCCTAGGGATGATTCTGGACACAGTCCAGAAAAAGGTGTTTCTCCCTGAAGAGAAAGCCAGGGAGTTATCCGAGCTAGTCAAGAACCTCCTAAAACCAGGAAAAGTGTCAGTGCATCATTGCACAAGGGTCCTGGTAAAAATGGTGGCTTCCTACGAAGCAATTCCATTCGGCAGATTTCACGCAAGAACTTTTCAGTGGGATCTGCTGGACAAATGGTCCGGATCGCATCTTCAGATGCATCAGCGGATAACCCTATATCCAAGGACAAGGGTGTCTCTCCTGTGGTGGTTACAGAGTGCTCATCTTCTAGAGGGCCGCAGATTCGGCATTCAGGATTGGATGCTGGTGACCACGGAGGCCAGCCCGAGAGGCTGGGGAGCAGTCACACAAGGAAAAAATTTCCAGGGAGTGTGATCAAGTCTGGAGACTTTTCTCCACATAAATATACTGGAGCTAAGGGTAAATTTATAATGCTCTAAGCTTAGCAAGACCTCTGCTTCAAGGTCAGTCGGTATTGATCCAGTGGGAAAAACATCACGGCAGTCGCCCACGTAAACAGACAGGGCGGCACAAGAAGCAGGAGGGCAATGGCAAAAACTGCAAGGACTTTTCGCTGGGCGGAAAATCATGTGATAGCACTGTCAGCAGTGTTTCATTCCGGGAGTGGAAACTGGGAAGCAGACTTCCTCAGCAGGCACGACCTCCACCCGGGAGAGTGGAAACTTCATCGGGAAGTTTTTCCACATGATTGTGAACCGTTGGGAAATACCAAAGGTGGACATGATGGCGTCCCGTCTGAACAAAAAACGGGACAGGTATTGCGCCAGGTCAAGAGACCCTCAGGCAATAGCTGTGGACGTTCTGGTAACACCGTGGGTGTACCAGTCGGTGTATGTGTTCCCTCCTCTGCTTCTCATACCTAAGGTACTGAGAATTATAAGACGTAGAGGAGTAAGAACTATACTCATGGCTCCGGATTGGCCAAGAAGGACTTGGTACCCGGAACTTCAAGAGATGCTCACAGAGGACTTATGGCCTCTGCCGCTAAGAAGGGACTTGCTTCAGCAAGTACCATGTCTGTTCCAAGACTTACCGCAGCTGCGTTTGACGGCATGGCGGTGGAACGCCGGATCCTAAGGGAAAAAGGCATTCCGGAAGAGGTCATTCCTACCCTGGTCAAAGCCAGGAAGGAGGTGACCGCACAACATTATCACCACATGTGGCGAAAATATGTTGCGTGGTGTGAGGCCAGGAAGGCCCCACGAAGAAATTTCAACTCGGTCGATTCCTGCATTTCCTGCAAACAGGAGTGTCTATGGGCCTCAAATTGGGGCCCATTAAGGTTCAAATTTCGGCCCTGTCGATTTTCTTCCAGAAAGAATTGGCTTCAGTTCCTGAAGTCCAGAAGTTTGTCAAGGGAGTATTGCATATACAACCCCCTTTTGTGCCTCCAGTGGCACTGTGGGATCTCAACGTAGTTCTGGGATTCCTCAAATCACATTGGTTTAAAACCAGTCAAATCTGTGGATTTGAAGCATCTCACATGAAAAGTGACCATGCTCTTGGCTCTGGCCTGGGCCAGGCGAGTGTCAAATTGGTGGGTTTTTTCTCAAAAAAGCCCATATCTATTTGTCCATTCGGACAGGGCAGAGCTGCGGACTCGTCCCCAGTTCTCTCCCTAAGGTGGTGTCAGTGTTTCACCTGAACCAGCTTATTGTGGTGCCTTGCGCCTACTAGGGACTTGGAGGACTCCAAGTTGCTGGATGTTGTCAGGGCCCTGAAAGTATAGGTTCCAGGACGGCTGGAGTCAGGAAAACTGACTTGCTGTTATCCTGTATGCACCCAACAAACTGGGTGCTCTTGCTTCTAAGCAGACTATTGCTAGTTGGATGTGTAATACAATTCAGCTTGCACATTCTGTGGCAGGCCTGCCACAGCCAAAATATGTAAATGCCCATTCCACAAGGAAGGTGGGCTCATCTTGGGCGGCTGCCCGAGGGGTCTCGGCTTTACAACTTTGCCGAGCGGCTATTTAGTCAGGGGCAAACACGTTTGTAAAATCCTACAAATTTGATACCCTGGCTAAGGAGGACCTGGAGTTCTCTCATTCGGTGCTGCAGAGTCATCCGCACTCTCCCGCCCGTTTGGGAGCTTTGGTATAATCCCCATGGTCCTTTCAGGAACCCCAGCATCCACTAGGACGATAGAGAAAATAAGAATTTACTTACCGATAATTCTATTTCTCGGAGTCCGTAGTGGATGCTGGGCGCCCATCCCAAGTGCGGATTATCTGCATTACTTGTACATAGTTACAAAAATCGGGTTATTATTGTTGTGAGCCATCTTTTCAGAGGCTCCGCTGTTATCATACTGTTAACTGGGTTCAGATCACAGGTTGTACAGTGTGATTGGTGTGGCTGGTATGAGTCTTACCCGGGATTCAAAATCCTTCCTTATTGTGTACGCTCGTCCGGGCACAGTATCCTAACTGAGGCTTGGAGGAGGGTCATAGGGGGAGGAGCCAGTGCACACCACCTGATCCTAAAGCTTTACTTTTTGTGCCCTGTCTCCTGCGGAGCCGCTATTCCCCATGGTCCTTTCAGGAACCCCAGCATCCACTACGGACTCCGAGAAATAGAATTATCGGTAAGTAAATTCTTATTTTTATTACATCAGTGACTTTTCTCCCTGCAGGAAGCCTGAACTGATACAGGGAATCTACGCAATGGGATTCAACAGACCTTCCAAAATCCAGGGGACGGCTCTTCCACTGCTGCTCGCAGACCCGTAAGGACAGTAATAAGAGAACGGAACATGAAGTGCAGCTTTTGTGACCGAGAGTCCACTAGCAATTCACATATTGTAATATAGTTATTAGCATATTACGCTGCTATGATAGGACTGGCGCAGTAGCTGTGCAGTATGTAGTGATGATGTCCTAGTTATTGCAGCTGGATCACATCTGAACTGAACGTTGCTTTGTCAGCGCAGCGGGGGGCAAACGTTTGTAATATTGCTCAGTTTCATAAATCTTTAGAATACACAATATTGAGAACGGTTTGGATCGTGGACTTTTATTCACAATATGGACAGGCCACACAGTGCTGTAGTATGCCCACCCGTCACTAGTCACTCCTACAGACAGTGACAATGGTGACACGAGATACGTGTTACTCTGCCGGTGAGCGCTAATCCCAGCCTACAGAGCCCTGCGCCACCTGGTCCACCTGTGCAGTTCTGTAGATGGTGAGAATGACGTCAGGTGTACAGTAGAAGTGGCACTGTGCGGGTATATAGATGGCAGGAATGACGTCAGGTGTACAGGAGAAGTGGCACTGTGCAGGTATGTAGATGGTAGGAATGACGCCAGGTGTACAGTAGAAGTGGCACTGTGCAGTTCTGTAGATGGTAAGAATGACGTCACGTGTACAGTACAGTAGAAGTGGCACTGTGCAGGTATGTAGATGGCAGGAATGACGTCAGGTGTACAGTAGAAGTGGCACTGTGCAGTTCTGTAGATGGTAAGAATGACAGGTGTACAATACAGTAGAAGTGGCACTGTGCAGGTATATAGATGGTAAGAATGATGTCAGGTGTACAGTAGAAGTGGCACTGTGCAGGTATATAGATGGTAAGAATGATGTCAGGTGTACAGTAGAAGTGGCACTGTGCAGGTATATAGATGGTAAGAATGACATCAGGTGTACAGTAGAAGTGGCACTGTGCTGGTATGTAGATGGCAGGAATGACGTCCGGTGTACAGGAGAAGTGGCACTGTGCAGTTCTGTAGATGGTAAGAATGACGTCAGGTGTACAGTACAGTAGAAGTGGCACTGTGCAGTTCTGTAGATGGTAGGAATGACATCAGGTGTTCAGTAGAAGTGGCACTGTGCAGGTATATAGATGGTAGGAATGACGTCAGGTGTACAGTAGAAGTGGCACACTGCAGTTCTGTAGATGGAAAGAATGACATCAGGTGTAAAGTAGAAGTGACACTGTGCAGGTATATAGATGGCAGGAATGACGTCAGGTGTACAGTACAGTAGAAGTGACACTGTGCAGGTATGTGGATGGCAGAAATGACGTCAGGTGTACAGTAGAAGTGGCACTGTGCAGTTCTGTAGATGGTAAGAATGACGTCAGGTGTACAATACAGTAGAAGTGGCACTGTGCAGGTATATAGATGGTAAGAATGATGTCAGGTGTACAGTAGAAGTGGCACTGTGCAGGTATATAGATGGTAAGAATGATGTCAGGTGTACAGTAGAAGTGGCACTGTGCAGGTATATAGATGGTAAGAATGACATCAGGTGTATAGTAGAAGTGGCACTGTGCTGGTATGTAGATGGCAGGAATGACATCAAGTGTACAGGAGAAGTTGCACTGTGCAGTTCAGTAGATGGTAGGAATGACATCAGGTGTACAGCAGAAGTGGCACTGTGCAGGTATATAGATGGTAGGAATGACGTCAGGTGTACAGTAGAAGTGGCACTGTGCAGTTCTGTAGATGGTAGGAATTATGTCAGGTGTACAGTGGAAGTGGCACTGTGCAGGTATATAGATGGTAAGAATGACGTCAGGTGTACAGTAGAAGTGGCACTGTGCAGGTATATAGATGGTAGGAATGACGTCACGTGTACAGTAGAAGTGGTACTGTGCAGTTCTGTAGATGGTAAGAATGACATCAGACGTACAGTGGAAGTGGCACTGTGCAGTTCTGTAGATGGTAAGAATGACGTCAGGTGTACAGTAGAAGTGGCATTGCAGTTCTGTAGATGGTAAGAATGATGTCAGGTGTACAGTAGAAGTGGCACTGTGCAGTTCTGTAGATGGTAAGAATGACGTCACATGTACAGTAGAAGTGGTACTGTGCAGTTCTGTAGATGGTAAGAATGACATCAGACGTACAGTGGAAGTTGCACTGTGCAGTTCTGTAGATGGTAAGAATGACATCAGGTGTACAGTATAGTAGAAGTGGCACTGTGCAGTTATGTAGATGGTAAGAATGATATCAGGCTTACCATACAGTAGAAGTGGCACTGTGCAGTTCTGTAGATGGTAAGAATGACGTCAGGTGTACAGTACAGTAGAAGTGGTACTGTGCAGTTCTGTAGATGGTAAGAATGACGTCAGGTGTACAGTAGAAGTGGCACTGTGCAGTTCTGTAGATGGTAAGAATGACGTCACATGTACAGTAGAAGTGGCACTGTGCAGTTCTGTAGATGGTAAGAATGACGTCACATGTACAGTAGAAGTGGCACTGTGCAGTTATGTAGATGGTAAGAATGATAGGCTTACCATACAGTAGAAGTGGCACTGTGTAGTTATGTAGATGGTAGGAATGACGTCAGGTGTACAGTACAGTAGAAGTGGCACTGTGCAGTTCTGTAGATGGTAAGAATGACGTCAGGTGTACAGTAGAAGTGGCGCTGTGCAGTTCTGTAGTTTGTAAAATGACATTCGCGTACTGTACAGTAGAAGTGGCACTGTGCAGTTCTGTAGATGGTAAGAATGATATCAGGCGTACAGTATAGTGGAAGTGGCACTGTGCAGTTCTGTAGATGGCAGGAATGACATCAGGTGTACCATACGGTTGAAGTGGCACTGTGCAGTTATGTAGATGGTAGGAATGTCAGGTGTACAGTACAGTAGAAGTGGCACTGTGCAGTTATGTAGATGGTAGGAATGATGTCAGGTGTACAGTACAGTAGAAGTGGCACTGTGCAGTTCTGTAGATGGGAAGAATGACGTCAGGTGTACCGTACAGTAGACGTGGCACTGTGCAGTTCTGTAGATGGCAGGAATGACGTCAGGTGTACAGTACAGTAGAAGTAGCACTGTGCAGTTCTGTAGATGGTAAGAATGACAGGTGTACAGTAGAAGTGGCACTGTGCAGTTCTGTAGATGGTAAAAATGACATCCGCGTACTGTACAGTAGAAGTGGCACTGTGCAGTTCTGTAGATGGCAGGAATGACGTCAGGTGTACAGTAGAAGTGGCACTGTGCAGTTATGTACTGTAGATGGTAAGAATGATATCAGGCGTACAGTATAGTAGAAGTGGCACTGTGCAGTTCTGTAGATGGTAAGAATGACCAAGTGTACAGTAGAAGTGGCACTGTGCAGTTCTGTAGATGGCAGGAATGACGTTAGGTGTACAGTAGAAGTGGCACTGTGCAGTTATGTACTGTAGATGGTAAGAATGATATCAGGCGTACTGTACAGTAGAAGTGACACTGTGCCGTTATTGTCTATGTGCTGTAATTGGTTACACATTTGCTGGTAGTTTGGTGACCATTGTCCGCCACTTCCTGCTCTTTGTTTTGACAACCTGTTTTTCTGCCGCGGGGTACACTGGTATTCCACAGGGAATAATATCGGGGTGTAGAGTTGAATCTTGATCCGAGGCACCAACAGGCTAAAGCTTTGACTGTTCCCAGGATGCACTACACCGCCTCCTCTTTAGCCCCGCCTCCAGGCACTAGAGCTCAGTTTGTTAGGCAGCTAACAGGTGGTGCTGTGCTAGGCAGCCCTGAAAAGAGCTTTTAAGAAGACTGCAAGGGTCACAACACTGTATAGAATGTCAGTCTGGCATCCTGTGCTGTGACTCAATCACCTCCCCACGCGGTGCTGCATACTCCCGCGGCCTGGTTCCCGGGTACTTGTAGCGGAGGTGCTCCGGTCTTTAGGCACACACCGCCGCTGCTCTCCTGGATCGCGTGGCTGCACATCAGGGGAAGAGGGAAGGTAAATCGCGATCCGGTCGCAGTCTCAGGAGACGGAACGCGATGCTGGCGTGGACACTGTGGCTGTGCAGGGACCCCACTATATCCACCATGGCAAGGAGCACAGGTTGGATTTACTAAAATCTGTTTAACATAGGCTCCATAGTACCAGGTGGTGAGCACCAGCAGAGGGGATAAGGCTCTGACCTGTAGCCCCTCCCCCAGCTCCAGGCGCCATCTACAGCAGGTGTTCCCGCCCTGGAGCTGCATCTCTCTCTCTCCCTCACTCCCTGTCAGCGTTTGGGCGCCATTTCACAGAGCTGCGCTGATCCTGGGACTGCTGGGCACTGTCTCCTCTGTAAAACCGCCTGTCTCATCAGCGCTGTGCATTTACAGGCACTTAAGTATTCTACATGTCGTTTAGACAGTGTTAGTTAAGAACAAGTTTACTGCTGTAGGAATATTTAGTACAAGTATTCTGTGATATACATCCAGTGTTTACTGTACATTGATATATCTCTATACATACATATCTATATGTAGCTTTACTAGTCCAGTGCAGTTTGTTTATCTGTAATACTTCTGCATTGTACTTGTGACCGAGTGTGCCTGTAGCTGCTGTCTGGTTTTTATTTGTGTATCCCACTACTTGCTATCACTATATTTCTATACCCTGGGGGGGCTAAGTGCGTCAGTATCTATCTATCTATCTATCTATCTATCTATCTATCTATCTATCTATCTATCTATGTATGTATATGCTCAAATCATCTATTTGTGCTCTGTATTTGCTGACACATAACTAAGGTTGTTATTTGCAGGTATTATATTTGGCTGGCTATATTGTACTGCTACGCTTTAAGGCTACATTCACTATAATGTCTGCCTCACAGGGCAGGGAATCCGCGGATTCTCCTGCATCAGGCAGTGCTGGCACCATGGATTTACCTGAGGGGGGAAATCTTAGCTGAAGGTTCAGTCACTGAGTGCCGTACATCTCCCATTCCACCTGCTGCACCTCTGGTCAACCAAGACCCACCTTGGGCAACGTTTTCAAGTATGCTAAATACACTTGTCTTACGCCCCCTGTGGGACCTCCTGTGCCATTACAGCCACATATTGTCCCTGTAGTTAATCCGCCTTGGGCGGACACTCTGACTACCTAGTTACAGCTACTGAATCATTCACTGGTTAAACAGAAGTCTACCCCACGAGCCTCTAAGGCTAAGGGGTCGTCCAATAAGCGGGCAATTTCTTCCTCACAATCTACTAAAATTACGGATGATTCTTCCGATGAGGATGGGGACTATACTGATCCGTCAGACACTGATACAGTAGTTTCTGATGAGGAATCTACAACCCAGGTTGATGTTCCTGACCTAGTGGAGGCTGTTAAGTTGATTCTCCAAATAGATGATGAGATTAAACCCACTACTACGTCTAAGAAACCTGATAAATTCAAACTTCAGAAGGTAGCTAAAGTAGTATTCCCAGATTCTGACCATTTTGTTGAAATACGTCAAGAATCGTGGACGTCGCCAGGAAAGAAGTTTTCCCTGTCCAAAAAGATGGTTCGCTCGTTATCCTTTCCCTCTGGAGTTTAGTAACAAGTGGGAAACTCCACCTTCGGTGGACTCTCACGTCGCCCACCTTGTGGTGTCATCTACTCTGCCGGTCACTACGGTCACCTCTCTGAAGGAACCGACAGATAAGCGCGTGGAGGGATGCATGAAGTCTATTTACTCCCTTACTGGTGCTGTACATAGACCCACTATAGCAGCCTCCTGGGCTGCAAAAGGAATTGAAGCATGGATGCAGGCAATTGAGGATGAGCTGCCTCAAAATTTTACTGATACTGCCAGACAATATCTGTCTTATGTCATCACAGCCTCACACTATATACAGGAGGCGGCCTCGGAGGCAGGTGTAATGGTGGGCAAAGCGTCTACTATGTCTATATTGGCGCGCCGAATCTTGTGGTTACGGTCCTGGTCGGTGGACCTGGACTCCAGGATGACCTTGAAGGTGCTCCCTTTTAAGGGTGACATCCTTTTTGGGGAGGATTTGAACAAGATTGTGACTGACTTGGCGTCAGCTAAAACTGCTTTCCTCCCAAGTACTAACCCTTCTGCTCTGAAGGCTAAGAGTACCACTTTTCGTTCCTTTCGACCTACAGGTAAAGCAAAGGGTCAGGCGTACCCCAAACAGGCTTGTGCTACCAAAACCACTAAGCACACACCTAAACAATCCTGGGCCGCCCGTCAGCCTGCTTCCAAACAAGACAAGCCTGCTGCATGATGGGACGGGCCTTGCCCTGGGGGACCCCAGGGTGGGAGGCCGACTTCTACAGTTCACCCAGGCCTGGTTAAAGACCACTTCAGACGCCTGGGTGCAGGAAGTGGTCTCTCACGGGTACGCAATCTCTTTCAAGAGACATCCCCCTCACCAGTTCTGCTCAACCGTTATTGCTTCTGACCCGTTACTCATTAGACTCTACACTTGGTTGTGCAATCCCTCCTGGACACAAGAGTGGTGGTGCCGGTACCTCTACCACAGAAAGGCAGGGGATACTTTCGACCCAGTTTCTAGTTCCGAAACCAATTGGGTCTTTCCGGCCTATACTCAACCTCAAATCTTTGAACAAGTTTGTGAGTGTCCAAATTCTGTATGGAAACTCTGCACTCCATAGTACTGCCCATGGAACCCGAGGATTATATGGTATCCCTAGACATACAGGATTCTTATCTGCACATTATTATTGCCATATCGCATCAGCAATATCTGCGGTTTGCTGTTGGCAACCTACATTATCAATTCCAGGCCCTGGCATTTGGACTGGCTACGGCCCCTCGGATCTTCACCAAGATTATGGCCGTAATGATGGCCCTTCTCTGCTGCCAGGGAATCGGGATCCTGCCGTATCTGGACGACTTGTTGATCCTGGCGAACTCCCAAGATATCCTCCTTGGCCATCTGGATCTGACTATAAAATTCCTACAAGTTCACGGGTGGCTCATCAACTGGAAGAAGTCCTCGCTGGTCCCTGTTTGGAGCATGGTGCACCTGGGGGCACTGTTGGAGACACACAGTCAGAGACTTTGTCTCCAGAAAAAGTCCTGAAACTTCAGGACATGATCAGGCACTTCCTATCTCGCCAAAGAGTGTCGATGCAAATACTAGGCCTCATGGTGTCGGCTTACGACATGGTGGAGTACGCTCAATTTCATTCCCGCCCTCTGCAGAGGTTAATCCTTCGCAAGTGGGACGGCCTGCCTCACCGGATCAGGTCTCACATGATCTCCTTAACTCCGGAGGTTCGTCTGTCTCTGAGCTGGTGGCTACAGGACCAACAGTTGAGCAAGGGCCATCTCTTCTGGATCTCCAACTGTGGACTCCTGACAACGGACGCCAGTCTGAGAGGTTGGAGCAACACTCTCTCTACAGGGACCAGGGAGGAATCTCTCCTCCCGATAAACATTCTGGAATTGCGGGCAGTGTTCAATGCGTTGACACTTGCCCTGCCTCTGGTACAGAACAGGCCTGTTCAAGTACAATCAGACAACGCCACCACGGTGGCATACCTAAATCATCAAGGCGGTACTCAGAGTTGCATGGCAATGATGGAAGTGTCAAAAATACTTCATTGGGCGGAACGCCATCAGCTAGTAATATCGACAGTGTTCATTCCGGGAGTCCTCAACTGGGAAGCGGATTTCCTCAGTCATCAGAACGTACACGCCGGAGAGTGGAGTCTTCATCAGGAAGTCTTTTAACTCCTAGTGGACAAGTGGGGTCTAACAGATGTAGACCTGATGGTGTCTCAACAGAATCACAAGGTCCCGGTCTTCGGATCAAGAACAAGGGATCCTCAAGCATTGGCAATTCCATGGAACTTTCGGCTGTCCTACGTGTTCCCTTCGGTGTCACTCCTGCCCAGGGTACTACGGAAGTTCAAACAAGGAGGAGGAATACTACTTCTAGTCGCTCCTGCGTGCCCCAGACGGTATTGGTTCTCAGACCTGCAGGGTCTACCGATAGTGTCCTCTTTTACTTACTCAACGCCCAAACCTCCACGTTCAGGGCTCTTGTGTCTACCCGGACCTGGCCAGACTGGCTTTGACGGCGTGGCTCTTGAAGCTTCCCTCCTGAGAGCCAAAGGATTTTCTGAGGCGGTTATCCAAACTATGCTAAAGGCCTGTAAACTGGTTTCTGCAAAAAATTATTATAGGGTCTGGAATTCTTACTTCACCTGGTGTGCTGCTAAAAATTATGATGCTTACAAGTTTAGTACTTCCAGACTTCTGGCTTTCTTACAGCAAGGTCTGGATCCCTCAAGGTTCACACATCTGCCTTGTCGGTATGTTTTAAGAGAAAAATTGTGTCTCTGCCTGACGTTCATACATTCACTCAGGATGTGTTAAGGATTCAGCCTCCCTATGTCCCTCCGGTGGCTCCATGGGATTTGTCTGTGGTCCTGAATGCCCTACAAGAGCCTCCATTTGAGCCTCTTGAGTCGGTGGACTTTAAATGGCTTACTGTTAAGGTCCTGTTTTTGTTGGCTATTGCCTCTGCTAGAAGGGAGTCGGACTTAGGAACTTTGTCTTGTTGTCCACCCTTCCTGATATGTCATTGTGAACGGGCGGTTCTTAGAACTCGCCCAGGTTATTTACCTAAGGTGGTGTTATCTTTTCACCTTAACCAAGAGATTGTGGTTCTGACCTTCAACTCTTCTGGAATGTCATCCAAGGAAAAATCTTTGGATGTGGCACGGGCTCTCTGTATATACGTGGACAGGACTGCCTCTATCAGGAGGTCAGATACCCTGTTTGTATTGTTTATCTTCCACAAACGTGGCTGGCCTGCGAATAAGCAAACCTTGGCAAGATGGATTAGAATGGTGATTGCACAAGCCTATGCGCAGGCTGGCCTTCCAGTACCTGCTGCTATCAAAGTCCATTCTACTCGTTCTGTTGGACCTTCTTGGGCGGCCCGCCGTGGCACATCCGCAGAACAAATGTGCAAGGCGGCTACGTGGTCCTCAGTGAACACGTTCATAAGGTTCTATTCCTTTGATGCTTCCTTTGAACGCCGGGTTCTTGTACCCGCTACAGTGCGTCCCCTCCCATGAGGAACTGCTTTAGGACATCGCCAATGTTATTCCCTGTGGAATACCAGTGTACCCCGCTGCAGAAAAGGAGATTTATGGTAGACTTACCATAGTTAAATCTCTTTCTGCGAGGTACACTGGATTCCACAGGGCGCCCACCCTGACGCATTTAGCTTCTTTGGGTTTGTATGGCATTAGCCGCTGGTCCCTTCTCCTGTCGTGAGAATGTGGTTCTATGTGACTAACATCTACCGTCTCTCTTACCTGCTCCTGCATTGGACTGGTTCATGAAACTGAGCTCCAGTGCCTGGAGGCGGGGCTATAGAGGAGGCGATGCAATGCATCCTGGGAACAGTCAAAGCTTTAGCCTGTTGGTGCCTCGGATCAAGATCCAACTCTACACCCTGATGATATTCCCTGTGGAAACCAGTGTACCTCGCAAAAAGAGATTTAACAAAGGTAAATCTACCATAAATCTCCTTTTCTTTTTGCAAAGATTGTATTACAGGTTGAGTATCCCATATCCAAATATTCCGAAATACGGAATATTCCGAAATACGGACTTTTTTGAGTGAGAGTGAGATAGTGAAACCTTTGTTTTTTGATGGCTCAATGTACACAAACTTTGTTTAATACACAAAGTTATTAAAAATATTGTATTAAATGACCTTCAGGCTGTGTGTATAAGGTGTATATGAAACATAAATGAATTGTGTGAATGTAGACACACTTTGTTTAGTGCACAAAGTTATAAAAAATATTGGCTACAATTACCTTCAGGCTGTGTGTATAAGGTGTATATGAAACATAAATGCATTCTGTGCTTAGATTTAGGTCCCATCACCATGATATCTCATTATGGTATGCAATTATTCCAAAATACGGAAAAATCCCATATCCAAAATACCTCTGGTCCCAAGCATTTTGGATAAGGGAGACTCAACCTGTATTGGATTATTTTGTTCTCAGTGTTTTCCTAGTGAAGGAATTGTTCTCAGTTGTCAGTGCTCCAGGAGATGGTTTCGCTGCGGTTTATCTTTCTATGACCTCTCTCATACGTGTGCTGTTTGCAGCCCCCAGAATCTAATCGCTCAGAGCCAGTCCGGAACTGGGAAAACAGCCGCTTTCGTCCTCGCCATGCTCAGTCGCGTGGAGGCCCAGGAAAAATATCCACAGGTGAGTTTCTGACTGGGCCAACTTACAGGGTTTGTTCCCCTTTGGACAAACTAATTTACTTTTTGTAGCAGGTAAGTAGAGATGAGAATGACTTCATAATATGTCATTAAAGGCTTCTTACCCTCAGATTCCAAGGACTCTATGGTCCACTCAGTCACCAGCTCTGATCCCCTCTGTCCGCTCCTCCCAGTGATGTCACAGCAGCTCTTAAAACTGCCTTCTCTGCATTGTGACCTGTGCAAATCCCATCACGGCCTTTTCCTAATTACATGGGAGGAGATTTTGGGATCTGTAATGGAGCATAGAAGGCATTACTATACTTCATAACAGCTGTAGTAGAATATTTGGGTATCTCTGGACTATGAATATTACCTTTGTGATTCATATCTGAAAACTTGTGCTTATATTATCACCACCCCTTTCCCCCCTAGTGTATCTGTCTCAGTCCTACGTTCGAATTGGCGTTGCAAACAGGACAAGTTATAGAACAAATGGGGCGGTTCTGTGACGGCATCAATGTGATTTACGCTATACGGGGAAACAGACGTAAGTATCTTTGTTACAGTGTATTGGACCTGTGCTTGCGTTTTGAATCGGGCAATGTGTCTCTCAAAGGTTTGATGCTCCTCCCTTTAAGGCTGTTACTGCCACATCTTCCCTGGCTGCCTTGAGTGCTTTTCCTCACAGAGGAGGAAATCTTGCACCAGTACGAGTTTACTAGTAACAGGACCTGGCATATAATTAACTTGAAAAGAAATATTTCTGTATATCGCGCCAACTGTGAACAGCAGCTTTAGTGCACCAAAAAGGACTCCTCACAGGTCCCTTGATAATAGGCAGAACAAGATATATATGGGCACCAATGCGCTAATCACAAATGTTCTTATCAAAGTCCAAATATCTTACATCAAACGATGTGTCAGAAGTATTCAGTCTCTATTCCAATGTTCCTCCCAGAATAGTCAGCGTACCGTGTGGAAAAGGACCTTAATTATGTCTCTGATGAAGGACGGAGGTCCGAAAAGCTTCAGGCGTGGTGACTGGTGTTTTGTGGACAATTCCTGGCGGTGACAGTCTCCTGTGAGTGAGGTTCAGTGTATCCGGACCGCTGAGCCGCATCATCCCATCTGAGATCTGGGAGGGTAACTGCACGAATGCCTGGCAAATGTCCTAACCCACAATAGTGGTTACATGCCTTTTATCATTCTGTTTATTGTGCGTGCAACTTTATTAAAATATAATTTTTAACTTTGCATTCGGCTGTACTTGCACTATTTTCCGTTTATCTTTGGAAAATTTAAAGGTAACATCTATCCCTGTGGTGGAGCTACATATGTGAGGACAAGAGGATATATTCCTAATTAAGGTCCTTTTCCACACGGTACGCTGACTATTCTGGGAGGAACATTGGAATAGAGACTGAATACTTCTGACACATCGTTTGATGTAAGATATTTGGACTTTGATAAGAACATTTGTGATTAGCGCATTGGTGCCCATATATATCTTGTAGGACCTGGCATATGATTGGTCACCTCAGTCCAGCCCCTCCATACCGCTTCCTCCTCGTTAAATAATAATAATAATAATAAATAATAATATATATAAAATTACGTTTAGCTTTCTCCCTATTATGTACAATAGGAAGTACATATCACCTAGGTAATGAGGGCAATTTTCACGTCACATACACAAGTACGCAAGGAAAGGTTACCCGTGGCTGGCGCACTAACTGAATATTTGAAAGCTAAATTAACACTTAATAAAATGTATTGGGTGTCTTTAATATTCTAGCGCCATCTTGATTAAGTGAAATATTAAACTGGGAAAAACGAACGTGTGTATCACTCAGGAATAGATGTGAATTATAAGATGTACAAATTGGGGACCAGATACTCCACCCTGTGAATACAGCCAAAATCTCTAGCTGTTCATGTTATCACTGAATGTTACAGTAGTGCAATTGGTGGAAGCGTTTTCTGTTATCTGTTCTGTACTCTGGATTGTATACAAGTGTATCCAGGTAGGGAATACAAGTTAGGCCACATTCCAACGCAAGCAAACAATATTGTTCGATGATAGAGAGACATGGCTGAGAAACTCAGAAGTTTGAAAGAAAAGTCAATGTGTTTGGTAATAGTTGCAAAATGAAACGTAGACGCCAAATGTTTTCTACATGTAAAGGCGCAAAGCTCCCTGGTAGAAAATACACATTTCTCTAACGTCCTAGGGGATACTGGGATGGTCTTAGTACCATGGGGTATAGATGGGTTCCATTGGAGCCTCAGCACTTTAAATTTCTTCAGGTGTGCTGGCTCCTCCCCTCTATGCCCCTCCTGCAGGGAGCGAAACTGTGCTGTGGAACTTCAGAGAAACTACAAATTAATAAACACATTATTATAGAAGAGTAGACATCCTCTTTTTTTTTTTTTTTAATTAATGTATTTATTGAATACACCAAAGGAATCATGGTAACGAGGTTACAGTAATATTATAAATGCATACATTACAGAGCGTGTGGTGGGGTGGCACTTTGGAGAAGACTGCTGTGACCCAGCATATGCATAATGCAATTCTAATATACAGTTTTTATATAATAAATGCACGCTACTGATTACATAGTCTCATCTGATTTCTTGCTCAGCGTCCAGAGGCAGCAGAATAGAAGCTCAGATCATCGTCGGAACCCCGGGAACAGTAATGGATTGGTGCTTCAAGCTAAAGCTTTTTAACTTGGAGAAGATCCGTGTGTTTGTCCTGGATGAAGCGGATGTCATGATTGGGTTACAGGGTCATTCTGACCATAGTGTGCGAGTGAAGAGGTAAGTCTCTGCAGATACCTTCTGCCTGTCTCTGGATGCCGATGTTCCTTATGTAGCTACAACATAAGATCCAGAACTATCTGAGCAGTCACTGTATGGAAATACACATCCTGTTCTACTACAGTCAGTGCAGTGTCCTCTCTTGGCTTTTTATGTATAACACAGGTTCTCACAGTGAATGAATGTAGTAACGTAGGGTAACATGAACCCTCGGCTGCCAGATGTAGAATCTACGCTCGGGGCATTTGGCTTCCAGCAAAAAAATACTACCCCAGTGTGTACATGCGGTAGGGAATGTAGATTGTAAGCTCCACTGGGGCACTTTAAAAGTGCGGGTTCCTCTCTCTTAAATACCCCAAAGGCTTCTGGGACTTGAGTTTGGGCAAATGCCTGTCGGAAGCCAGGTATCCTGTTTGCTGCCTTTTTTTTTTTTTTTTTGTCTTAACAGTCTTATGAAATATTTGTTTTGGGTCGCCTTTCAACGGCACCTCAATCTTCCGGCAGCCCCCTCCTACCACGGGATCACTTCCGGGAGGCTGGGCAATATGTACACGGTTAGGTTCCCATTCCTGCCCAGTCCCCGCACCACTAGCAGTGAGTATCCGGCACAATTAGGGACAGCAAGTGTCTTTCTTCTTGGTTAGAGGACCTGTTTGTAGAAGCATAGACGAAACCTGACCGCAATTTCATTTATCCTGATTCGGACGCTGCTCCCGTAAGGGTGGGAAATAGAGAACTCGCTGTGGCGGGGGATCTCTAGATTACCAGTGGCATGGGGTAGTAAGGCTGTGGAGTGATGGTTGGAATAATTAAGGTCCTGTTTCATACTGGCTGGATTTGATGGAGCATATCGGTCCGGCTTATGTGTATCTGTGTAAAGCCAACCTTGATATGGGTCTTCTGGAGGCTACAGTTTTGTCCTTGGTGGTCTCTGCATGTTTTTTTCTCTCCAGTGCCCCTAGACCAGAGGTTCTCAAACTCGGTCCTCGGGAGCCCACACAGTGCATGTTTTGCAGGTAACCCAGCAGGTGCACAGGTGTATTAATTACTCACTGACACATTTTAAAAGGTCCACAGGTGGAGCTAATTATTTCACTTGCGATTCTGTGAGGAGACCTGCAAAACATGCACTGTGTGGGGTCCTGAGGACCGAGTTTGAGAACCTCTGCCCTAGACAGTCTGTTTTTTTTTTTTTTTAATTCTTTATTTTTCATTTTGCAAATTGAAACAGTTTCCATATAGTGCAGTACGTATGTCCAAAAATAAAACGTAGACATTAGTCTCATAGCGTGGTGATTGTAGTTACAAGGATGTCATCAAGGAGAAAGAAGAAAAAAGGGTTAACAGACATATATATGTCATCCTACGCTGTATATCATGCAACAGAAGACATAATATCTGGAATAAAGAGCGCTTCGTAACAGTATCACTCATTAACATAGTAACCATATAATATTTGAGGTAGCAAACAGTTGGAAACAATTAACAATTAAAAGGGGGTGGACAAGGGGAAGAAAGGGAAAAAAGGGGGGGGGGGGGGGGGGAGTGGATTAGGTCACATATGTAAATCATTCAGAAACCAGAGAGGAGGCATCAGCAAGTTCCATCCTCAGTGTGTATTCAGGGGTGCGTAATCAGCATAGGTCTTAGTGGTCTTGAATTCTATCCAGCGAAGCCAAGTGGCTATATAGTCGGAGTATTTATCTAAGGCGGCAGAGTAAACATCCTCCATATGCATATAGAAATCAATGCGTTGGAACCATTCCCATATTGTCGGCGGGTTAACGGACCGCCAATGTACTGGGAGCAGGCCCGGCGACAGGGGGGGGTCAAAGGGGACACCCGTACCGGGCCCCAGCATTGTGAGGGGCCCCAAGGTTCTGGGCAGTAAGAATGGCTGCGGGCTGTTACAGTGCGGCTGATAGTATTGGTGCATAAGTAGTGGATTTACCGGCCCTGCGGCTCTTTGATTAATATATTTTTACTTCCTGGCCCGGCAAACAGTCAGCGATTGGATTCCGGACAGCTGCCGGGTGCCACTCTGTCTGTCTCCTCCTCTTGCTCTCCGCTCTGTTTTGTGCAGCGCTGCCTGTGCCTGCGTGTGATGTGTGACATCACACGCAGGCACAGGCAGCGCTGCACAAAACAGAGCGGAGAGCAAGAGGAGGAGACAGACAGAGTGGCGGCCGGCTACACGCTCAGCCTCAGAGAGAGGAGCCGACTAGAATGATGAAGGCGTGCAGGCTGCAGCCAGTGACCTGAAGAATAGAAGATGAGCTGCTCCCGCGGAGGGGAAGTGGGGTAGGTTGTTGTTGCAGCAGCTGAGGTTCTGGATGGTGGTAGCAGCAGCAGAAGGCCCAATACAGCTTCCAGCAGCTCTCCCATCTGTCCTGCTCCCTGACTACAGCAGTACAGTAGCCTGTACTTGCCAGTAACTCCTATTCTAATACAAAGCTAGTGCAGTATACAAAATTGACAATGTGCGATTTGTCCCAGATGAAGACATCAAACACTACACTTGTACATGTGAATTTGTATGTATATGTAGATATATGTATAGTGGTGTATCTGTATGTGTAATGGTGTATCTCTATGTGTATATGTATATTGGTGTATCTCTGTGTGTATATGTATATTGGTGTATCTCTGTGTATTGGTGTATTTTTATATGTATAAGAACATGTGTATTGATGTACCTGTATGTGCAGTTGTACAGGTAAACCTCTATAAGTGGCAGCGGAAGCCGATGGTCGGGGAGAGGGGAGGATGGGAGGAGGTCTGGTTGTGGTAGTAGCGGCTGATGTTCTAGGTGTTGCTAGCAACGGACCAAGGCCGGGGGGGGGGGGGGGGGGCAGAGATATTACTGTACCGGGCCCCAAGATTTCTGTTGCCGGCCCTGACTGGGAGCACCGCTCTCGACGCATTATTTAAGTGTTTAAGGAGGGACTTCTTGTAGTGAGACAGGGGGACAGTTGAGTGTGAGAGAAGCCAAAAATCCGGGCCCGTTGGCACTGGACCTCCCAGAATCTCCGCTGATAGTTTAATAATTGTGTTCCAGCAGGGGGCAATCAACGGGCAGTCCCACCAAATGTGGATCAACGTACCAGTATCCCTACCACATCGCCAGCACAGGGGAGAGACTGAAGGGTAAAATTTATGAAGAAGAGAGGGGCACCTGTACCATCTCGTCAATAATTTGTATTGTGTTTCCACAACTTCCAGGCTAGTGGAGCATTGTGCCATAACCTTACAGTGGGGGTCATTCCGAGTTGTTCGCTCGTTATTTTTTGTCGCAACGGAGCGAATAGTTGCTACTGCGCATGCGTAATGTCCGCAGTGCGACTGCGCCAAGTAAATTTGCTATGCAATTAGGAATTTTACTCACGGCATTACGAGGTTTTTTCTTCGTTCTGGTGATCGTAATGTGATTGACATGAAGTGGGTGTTTCTGGGCGGAAACTAGCCGTTTATGGGTGTGTGCGAAAAAACGCTACCGTTTCTGGGAAAAACGCGGGAGTGGCTGGAGAAACGGAGGAGTGTCTGGGCGAACGCTGGGAGTGTTTGTGACGTCAAACCAGGAACGACAAGCACTGAACTGATCGCAGTTGCCGAGTAAGTTTGGAGCTACTCAGAAACTGCTAAGAAGTGTCTATTCGCAATTCTACTAATCTTTCGTTCGCAATTTTACTATGCTAAGATTCACTCCCAGTAGGCGGCGGCTTAGCGTGTGCAAAGCTGCTAAAAGCAGCTTGCGAGCGAACAACTCGGAATGACCCCCAATGTGTATCCCAATGGATCTTGATTCCCCGATGTAGTAAGTCTTTATCCCAGGCATCACAGAAAGAAGGGACAGCAGGGAAGCAGCCCTGCAGTAGCATTTTGTAAATACCCGACACTACGTGTGATGGGGCCGTCTCCTGATTGCACATGGATTCAAAGGGAGTAAGAACCTTATAAAGGTCTATCGCTCCTTTCTGCGAGGTAATGAAATGGCGCACCTGGAGGTAGAACTAGTAGTCCTTGGCGGGTATATCGCCCGTTGCCTGTATCTCGGAGAACGCTTTGAGTTTGCCATGCGCAAGCAGGTGAACCACCCTTGTCACACCCGCCCTCTCCCATCTAGAAGCAATCGTATTGGACTCTCCCGGGGGGAACAGTGGGTTATCGAAAATAGGTATGAGGGATGTCCGTCTAGACGAGACTCCCATCTTATAACGAAATGTCCGCTATAAAGCTAAAGTGGGCCCCACAGTAGGATGGAATGAGCGGCTAATTTTAGGAGACCAGGGTACTGCCTGTAAATTAAGATTAGTGGAAGAAACCTCCAGATCAACCCACTGTTTCCTATATGGACTGGGGCGGGACCAATCGACAATCCTATGCAGTAGTGTGGCATGATAGTATGTAGAAATCATAGGCAGTTGTTGTCCGCCCTGAGACTTCAGTCTAGATAAATGGCTATGCTTGAACCTAGGTTTCCGCCCACCCCAAATGAAGTGGCTTATCGCCTTGTGTGCTTCAGCTAAAAAGTTAGGGGAGAGTTTCAGAGGGATGGTTTGAAAGAGATATAACAGCCTAGGAAGAATGTTCATCTTCACTATATTTATGCGGCCTAGCCATGAGAACCTCTGCGTGAGCCAGCACGCCATCTCCTGACGCAGTTTGCGGAGGAGAGGGGTGTGGTTAATAGCAACTATGGCATTGAGCATCGAGGGGATTTGAATCCCTAGATATGTAATATGGGATTTCTGCCATGTAAATTTAAATGATTGCGCCAAAAGGTAAGCCGTAGCAGGTGGGAGCGTAATATTCATTGCCGTAGACTTAGAATAATTAAATTTAAAATTTGATAGGTTTCCGAATCGCGTAAATTCTTTCATAAGGCTGGGTAGAGAAATTAAGGGGTTCGTTATGACCGCCAATAAGTAGTCTGCGAAGAGGGCCAAGCGGTGGTCAATCTTGCCCACCTGCAGGCCCACAATGTTAGGGTTACATCTGATCGCACGGGCCAGAGCCTCCATACATAAGACAAAGATTAAAGGTGACAGCGGGCAGCCCTGGCGTGTGCCATTTGTTATCGGTATTGGTTCAGAAAGAACGCCATTCACCCTAACCCGAGCAGATGGAGCTCTATACAGTGAGAGAATCCTCTGCAAGAAAACATCTCCCAGACCCAGGCGTCTGAGCACTGCCTCCATAAAGTCCCAGTCCACCCGATCAAAGGCCTTTTCTGCATCTGTGGAGAGGAGCATAAGAGGGACATCATTTGCCTGTGCGTGCGCTATCAGATCAATGACTCTGATTGTATTATCTCTTGCCTCTCTGCCCATAACAAAACCTACCTGGTCAGGGTGTACTATATCTGGTAATAATGGCTTAAGGCGATTAGCCATAAGTTTCTCTAAACGTCCTAGTGGATGCTGGGGACTCCGTCAGGACCATGGGGATTAGCGGCTCCGCAGGAGACAGGGCACAAAAATAAAGCTTTAGGATCAGGTGGTGTGCACTGGCTCCTCCCCCTATGACCCTCCTCCAAGCCTCAGTTAGGTTTTTGTGCCCGTCCGAGCAGGGTGCAATCTAGGTGGCTCTCTTAAGGAGCTGCTTAGAAAAAGTTTTAGGTTTTTTATTTTCAGTGAGTCCTGCTGGCAACAGGCTCACTGCAACGAGGGACTTAGGGGAGAGAATTTCAACTCACCTGCGTGCAGGATGGATTGGATTCTTAGGCTACTGGACACCATTAGCTCCAGAGGGAGTCGGAACACAGGTCTCACCCTGGGGTTCGTCCCGGAGCCGCGCCGCCGACCCCCCTTGCAGATGCTGAAGATTGAAGGTCCAGAAACCGGCGGCAGAAGGCTTTTCAGTCTTCATGAAGGTAGCGCACAGCACTGCAGCTGTGCGCCATTGTTGTCACACACTTCACACCATTAGGTCACGGAGGGTGCAGGGCGCTGCTGGGGGCGCCCTGGGCAGCAATGTATAATACTTTTTATGGCTAAAAAATACATCACATATAGCCCTTGAGGCTATATGGATGTATTTAACCCCTGCCAGATATCTCAAACTCCGGGAGAAAAGCCCGCCGGAATAGGGGGCGGGGCTTATTCTCCTCAGCACACAGCGCCATTTTCCTGCTCAGCTCCGCTGTGAGGAAGGCTCCCAGGACTCTCCCCTGCACTGCACTACAGAAACAGGGTAAAACAGAGAGGGGGGGCATTTTTTTTTTGGCGATATTTTATATATTTAAGCTGCTATAAGGATACAACACTTATATAAGGTTGTTCCCATATATATTATAGCGCTTGGGTGTGTGCTGGCAAACTCTCCCTCTGTCTCCCCAAAGGGCTAGTGGGGTCCTGTCTTCAATAGAGCATTCCCTGTGTGTCTGCTGTGTGTCGGTACGTGTGTGTCGACATGTATGAGGACGATGTTGGTGTGGAGGCAGAGCAATTGCCAATAATGGTGATGTCACCCCCCAGGGAGTCGACACCGGAATGGATGGTTTTGTTTATGGAATTACGTGATAATGTCAGCACATTACAAAAATCAGTTGACGACATGAGACGGCCGGAAAACCAGTTGGTACCTGCCCAGGCGTCTCAGACACCGTCAGGGGCTGTAAAACGCCCTTTACCTCAGTCGGTCGACACAGACCCAGACACGGACACTGAATCTAGTGTCGACGGTGAAGAAACAAACGTATTTTCAAGTAGAGCCACACGTTATATGATCACGGCAATGAAGGAGGCTTTGCATATTCTCTGATACTGCAAGTACCACAAAAAGGGGTATTATGTGGGGGGTGAAAAAACTACCTGTAGTTTTTCCTGAATCAGAGGAATTGAATGATGTATGTGATGAAGCGTGGGTTAACCCAGATAGAAAAGTGCTAATTTCAAAAAAGTTATTGGCATTATACCCTTTCCCGCCAGAGGTTAGGGCGCGCTGGGAAACACCCCCTAAGGTGGATAAGGCGCTCACACGCTTATCAAAACAAGTGGCGTTACCGTCTCCTGATACGGCCGCCCTCAAGGATCCAGCTGATAGGAGGCTGGAAACTACCCTAAAAAGTATATACACACATACTGGTGTTATACTGCGACCAGCCATCGCCTCAGCCTGGATGTGCAGTGCTGGGGTGATCTGGTCGGATTCCCTGACTGAAAATATTGATACCCTGGATAGGGACAGTATTTTACAGACTTTAGAGCAATTAAAGGATGCTTTTCTTTATATGCGAGATGCTCAGAGGGATATTTGCACTCTGGCATCGAGAGTAAGTGCGATGTCCATATCTGCCAGAAGAAGTTTATGGACACGACAGTGGTCAGGTGATGCGGATTCCAAACGGCATATGGAAGTATTGCCGTATAAAGGGGAGGAATTATTTGGCGTCGGTCTATCGGATCTGGTGGCCACGGCAACGGCCGGGAAATCCACCTTTTTACCTCAGACCCCCTCCCAACAGAAAAAGACAGTCTTTTCAGCCGCAGTCCTTTCGGTCCTATAAGAACAAGCGGGCAAAAGGACAGTCATATCTGCCCCGAGGCAGAGGAAAGGGTAAGAGAGGGCAGCAAGCAGCTCCTTCCCAGGAACAGAAGCCCTCCGCGGGTTCTGCAAAGCCCTCAGCATGACGCTGGGGCTTTACAAGCGGACTCAGAAACGGTGGGGGGTCGACTCAAGAATTTCAGCGCGCAGTGAGCTTGCTCACAGGTGGACCCCTAAATCCTGCAGATAATATCTCAGGGTTACAGGTTGGAATTCGAGAAGTCTCCCCCTCGCCGGTTCCTAAAGTCTGCTCTGCCAACGTCTCCCTCAGACAGGGCGACGGTATTGGAAGCCATTCACAAGCTGTATTCTCAGCAGGTGATAGTCAAGGTACCCCTCCTACAACAGGGAAAGGGGTATTATTCCACACTATTTGTGGTACCGAAGCCGGACGGCTCGGTAAGACCTATTCTAAATCTGAAATCTTTGAACCTGTACATACAAAAATTCAAGTTCAAGATGGAGTCACTCAGAGCAGTGATAGCGAATCTGGAAGAAGGGGACTTTATGGTGTCCCTGGACATCAAGGATGCTTACCTGCATGTCCCAATTTGCCCTTCACATCAAGGGTACCTCAGGTTCGTGGTGCAAAACTGTCATTATCAGTTTCAGACGCTGCCGTTTGGATTGTCCACGGCACCTCGGGTTTTTACCAAGGTAATGGCCGAAATGATGTTTCTTCTACGAAGAAAAGGCGTATTAATTATCCCTTACTTGGACGATCTCCTGATAAGGGCAAGGTCCAGAGAACAGCTGGAGGACGGAGTAGCACTAACCCAAGTAGTGCTGCAACAACACGGGTGGATTCTGAATTTCCCAAAATCTCAGTTGACCCCGACAACACGTCTGCTGTTCCTGGGAATGATTCTGGACACGGTTCAGAAAAAGGTGTTTCTTCCGGAGGAGAAAGCCAGGGAGTTATCCGAACTTGTCAGGAACCTCCTAAAACCAGGAAAAGTGTCTGTGCATCAATGCACAAGAGTCCTGGGAAAGATGGTGGCTTCTTACGAAGCAATCCCATTCGGCAGATTCCACGCACGAACTTTTCAGTGGGATCTGCTGGACAAATGGTCCGGATCGCATCTGCAGATGCATCAGCGGATAACCTTATCGCCACGGACAAGGGTGTCTCTTCTGTGGTGGTTACAGAGTGCTCATCTGTTACAAGGCCGCAGATTCGGCATAGAGGACTGGGTCCTGGTGACCACGGATGCCAGTCTGAGAGGCTGGGGAGCGGTCACACAGGGAAGAAACTTCCAGGGAGTATGGTCAAGCCTGGAGATGTCTCTTCACATAAATATACTGGAGCTAAGAGCGAATTACAATGCTCTAAGCCTGGCAAAACCCCTGCTTCAGGGTCGGCCGGTGTTGATCCAGTCGGACAACATCACGGCAGTCGCCCACGTAAACAGACAGGGCGGCACAAGAAGCAGGAGAGCAATGGCAGAAGCTGCAAGGATTCTTCGCTGGGCGGAAGATCATGTGATAGCACTGTCAGCAGTGTTCATTCCGGGAGTGGACAACTGGGAAGCAGACTTCCTCAGCAGACACGATCTACACCCGGGAGAGTGGGGACTTCATCCAGAAGTCTTCCACATGATTGTGAACCGTTGGGAAAAACCAAAGGTGGATATGATGGCGTCTCGCCTCAACAAAAAACTGGACAGGTAATGCGCCAGGTCAAGAGACCCTCAGGCAATAGCTGTGGACGCTCTGGTAACACCGTGGGTGTTCCAGTCAGTGTATGTGTTTCCTCCTCTGCCTCTCATACCCAAAGTACTGAGAATTATACGGCAAAGGGGAGTAAGAACGATACTCGTGGCTCCGGCTTGGCCAAGAAGAACTTGGTACCCGGAACTTCAGGAGATGCTCACGGAAAATCCGTGGCCTCTACCTCTAAGACGGGACCTGATTCAGCAGGGACCGTGTCTATTCCAAGACTTACCGCGGCTGCGTTTGACGGCGTGGCGGTTGAACGCCGAATTCTAAGGGAAAAAGGCATTCCGGAAGAGGTCATCCCTACACTGGTTAAAGCCAGAAAGGAGGTGACTGCACAACATTATCACCGCATTTGGAGAAAATATGTTGCGTGGTGCGAGGCCAGGAAGGCCCCCACGGAGGAATTTCAATTGGGTCGATTCCTACATTTCCTGCAAACAGGATTGTCTATGGGCCTCAAGTTGGGGTCCATTAAGGTTCAAATTTCGGCCCTGTCGATTTTCTTCCAGAAAGAATTGGCTTCAGTTCCTGAAGTCCAGATTTTTGTAAAAGGAGTACTACATATACAGCCCCCGATTGTGCCCCCAGTGGCTCCGTGGGACCTTAATGTAGTTTTGGATTTTCTCAAATCCCATTGGTTTGAGCCACTCAAATCGGCGGATTTGAAATATCTTACATGGAAAGTAACCATGCTACTGGCCCTGGCTTCAGCCAGGAGAGTGTCAGAATTGGCAGCTTTATCGTATAAAAGCCCATATCTGATTTTCCATTCGGACAGGGCAGAACTGCGGACGCGTCCTCATTTTCTGCCTAAGGTGGTGTCAGCGTTTCACCTGAACCAGCCTATTGTGGTGCCTGCGGCTACTAGTGATTTGGAGGATTCCGAGTTGCTGGACGTTGTCAGGGCATTGAAAATATATATTTCAAGGACGGCTGGAGTCAGAAAATCTGACTCGCTGTTTATACTGTATGCACCCAACAAGTTGGGTGCTCCTGCTTCTAAGCAGACGATTGCTCGTTGGATTTGTAGCACAATTCAACTTGCACATTCTGTGGCAGGCCTGCCACAGCCTAAATCTGTCAAGGCCCATTCCACAAGGAAGGTGGGCTCATCCTGGGCGGCTGCCCGAGGGGTCTCGGCATTACAACTCTGCCGAGCAGCTACGTGGTCGGGGGAGAACACGTTTGTAAAATTCTACAAATTTGATACCCTGGCTAAAGAGGACCTGGAGTTCTCTCATTCGGTGCTGCAGAGTCATCCGCACTCTCCCGCCCGTTTGGGAGCTTTGGTATAATCCCCATGGTCCTGACGGAGTCCCCAGCATCCACTAGGACGTTTAGAGAAAATAAGATTTTACTTACCGATAAATCTATTTCTCGTAGTCCGTAGTGGATGCTGGGCGCCCATCCCAAGTGCGGATTGTCTGCAATACTGGTACATAGTTATTGTTACAAAAAATTCGGGTTGTTCTTGTTGTGAGCCGTCTGTTCAGAGGCTCCTACGTTGTCATACTGTTAACTGGGTTCAGATCACAAGTTGTACGGTGTGATTGGTGTGGCTGGTATGAGTCTTACCCGGGATTCAAAATCCTTCCTTATTGTGTACGCTCGTCCGGGCACAGTATCCTAACTGAGGCTTGGAGGAGGGTCATAGGGGGAGGAGCCAGTGCACACCACCTGATCCTAAAGCTTTATTTTTGTGCCCTGTCTCCTGCGGAGCCGCTAATCCCCATGGTCCTGACGGAGTCCCCAGCATCCACTACGGACTACGAGAAATAGATTTATCGGTAAGTAAAATCTTATTTTTGCAAATAATTTGATATCTACATTCAGCAGTGATATCGGCCTATAGCTGGAAGGGAGTGTCGGATCTTTGGATTCCTTCGGAATGACAGTAATATGGGTGCTCAGAGACTGGCCCGACAGAGGGGTCGCTGATGATATGGCATTGCAGGCCTGCAGGAGAAGGGGGCGGAGCCTATCCTGAAAGGCCTTATAATATGTGACCGGGAAACCATCCGGTCCTGGGCTTTTACCATTGGGGGAAGACTTTAGGGCGGCCAGCAATTCTTCCTCAGTGAAAGGATCATCTAGGGCCTGTGCAACGCCTGTTGGGATAGTCGGAAAAGTAATTTCGTCTAGAAATATCTGTATGTCATGTTTATGAGCTATGCGTGCAGACTATGTACGTGTAGAGGTCAGATTATATAAAGCCGAGTAGTAAGTATGAAAAATCCCAGCTATTTCCGTATCAGAAGCATGGGACCGCCCGTCAGCGTCTGTGAGTTTAGATATATACGTTAAGGATCTCTGAGCTCTAAGAGCACGTGCCAGAAGTTTACCGGGTCTGTTTCCCCATCTATGGTATTTATGGCGACATTTACGAAATGCCCTGCGGGTACCATCGCTGAGCAAAGTATTAAGAGCTTGTCTCGCCGTTTAGCGTCCGACACTTTTTCTGAACTCCAATGTGGATTTATGTGCCAATTCTAATTTTTTAATTTTCTCTAGCAGGGCGGTTCTACACTCAGCCTTTTGTTTTTTCAGATGTGTGCCCAGTTGTATGCATTTACCCCTTATCACACATTTATGCGCCTCCCACAGTGTCACCGGAGAGACATCGCCAGTTGCATTTAAGGAAATGTAGTCCTCTATTGCCTTCTCAATCTGAGCTCGGGATACGGGGTCCCGAAGGAGTTGTTCATTGAACCGCCAGCGCCAGTGTTTGGAAGGTGGATGCCGGAGAGAGAGTGTAAGGATGACTGGGGCGTGGTCGGATAGTGCTATTTGGCCGATGGTTGCATCAGTCAATAGGTCTAGATGTGCATGGCTCACGCAGAGGTAATCTATTCGGGAGTAGGAGTTGTGTGGGGATGAGTAAAAGGTGAAATCCCTATCTGATGGGTGTAGAAGACGCCAAGCGTCAACCAGTTGAAAATCATGCAAGACAGCTCTAAACCGTCTGGATTCTCTAAGAGTAGTCCTCGGAGACCCAGAAGAGGAATCTAAGCGGGGCTCAAGGACCCAGTTAAGATCCCCTCCTACCACCAAAGTACCCACCAGGTTTTGTTCAACTAGTTCCAGGGAGTCCCTGAGGAACCGTGTTTGGCCCTGGTTAGGAAGGTAGAGATTAACAAAAGTGAATGTCTGATGGGCTATGGTAGCTCTAACCAGAATCCCCCTCCCATCACCTATTTGCAATTCGGAAACATTCGTCAGTCTCAGATGCTTGGCAAAGAGAATGGCGACACCTCTAGCCTTCGCTCCGGAGTAATCGTTAAAGTAACCATTTAGAAAGTGGCGAGAGCGGAGACCCGGAGAGGCCCCCCTCTTGAAATGTGTTTCTTGTAAGAAAACAACGTCCGCTCCATCGGTATGCAAGGTATGTAGTAGGCCTGACCTCTTTTCAGGGATATTTAATCCTTTCACATTGTAAGAGACGACTTTCAAGCTAGCCATAATGGAAGGAATGTGGAAACTGACTTACTGAACGATATACCATAGCTACGGCTCCAATATAGTGTAGTACCAAGAATAACCTGAAGTTGGCGGTAGTATGTGAGGGAAGGGGCTGATGGGGAAACACGAGGAAAGAAAGGAGGACACGAATAACTCAACGTAGAGAAAGGGGAAAAAAAAAAAAACATATAAAACAACATATTATAGCAATCTCTGCATTGAAAGCCATGGGTAAGAACTAAGTATCCCATGGTCTAAAAAATATACAGCAGAGAAGGGGGTTCAAAGGGTGACAACGGGCGCAACAATCTTATGATAATTGATTAAATGGGTAGTTTAGAGGGATACGTCATGGCCAGGAAGGAGGCGAGCGAAAAAAAGGGAAACAGTCGCCACCTCCCTCCCCGCCACTCAGTCTATTCAATACACACGGAACTCCCTGAGCAGAGTTCGAACGTAACCTCAACCATTAAAATAGCAGTAAGCATTCCCAAAACAGGTTAAGCCCATACATTAAACAAACAGTAAGAAAATCAATGTGAGCTTTCAGTAAGGAAATGCAAGAGAGAAATAAAAGGATATCACAAATGAAAGTGATGAATACATTCACGAGGCTTCAGAGGCATCATCAGTCCTGCCAGCTCGATTGCGTCGTCTGGAGTTGCCCACCTTTCTCCAAGGCTCCCTGCGGGGGAGTGATGTAGTGGGGAGTTGCAAGGGGTCCGTCCAATTAGGTAGTGATATGAACGGTAGGCCCAGTGCAGAGCAGAACGACAGGACCCGTCTCGGGTCACTTGGACACTTAAAGGGAACCCCCAGCGGAACTGGATATCCTTCTTCCGAAGAGCTTCCGTAAGGGGGTGGAGAAGACGCCTCTGCTGTAGAGTTGTCCATGAAAGGTCCTGAAAAATCTGTATGTGATGGCCGTTAAAGTCTATATTCGGGGCCTGTCTGGACTTCTGTAGGATAGTCTTTCACCTGAAAATAGTGCAAACGGCAGATGACGTCTCTAGGCTTTTCTGTGGGCGCTCCTTTTGGTCGGAGAGCCCGATGCGCTCTGTCAAACATTATTTGAGAGCTGGGGTCTGCACCAAGAAAACCGTTGAATATTGTAGAAAACGCCGCAGCCAGGCCCTGAGGAAGAACATCTTTCGGTAGACCTTTGACCCTCAGGTTGTTCCGCCTACCTCTGTTATCTATATCATCCAATCTACGTCTCATTTCAGCGGTGGTACGTGAGTATCGGGATACAAGGTCATGCAAGTCAGCGAGCTTAGAGTCCGTTTCATCTCTGTGATCCTCCAGGTCAACCACTCTATTTGCTACTTGCGTGAGATCGGATTGGATGGTAGAGAGACTTGCCTGAAGAGAATCGTGAATCCGCTTCTCCATGTTGGATAAATCCTGCTGAATGTCTTGACGAGTCGGAAGAGAGCGTAGCTGTATAAGGACTGCCGCCATGTCGGCGGAATCTTTGCTGGCGGCTCCAGATCGGCGTTTTTTTGGGGAAGAGGTCAGGGCCCCAGTATCCTCCATGACGTTTGATGACAGGGATTCAGGGAGGAGCGTAGAGGCAATGGGGTCGGGTACGGGAGTGCCAAATAAAGTACGGAAGGCTGCAGCTTGTGAAGTCGCGGGTTTAGCTTTGATGAGTTGCCAGAGCGGCGTCGCCTTGTCATTTGTCTGAGTGGAGAGAACAGAATCCAGAACAGTGCCTCGTGAAAGGAAATATCAGGACATATCCCAGCAAGTGTTGCACCCCGTTATCCCCTCTGCGCGGCCTGGTCACATTATGGCAGATTACACATCAGGCAGGTATCGGTGGGCATTGGGGTCGGCAGCATGACAGCATGCAGAGGAAGGTTGATTATGTCCTCCGGCTGGTCGTCATACAACCCTGGTAAGCAGGCTGTGTTGGTGTCGGTGACCGCTAGAAAGATGGCCGCCCCGGAGTAGCGCAGACTCGGCTCAAGCCTCCCCCCGATTCCGCTGCACCCCCCCACTGACGCAGGAGAGCAGGGTGTGAGATCAGGGTATAGATGCAGGGGGACGGAGGGCTTAAGTGAGGCTGAAAACAGGACTTTTGATGTGTGCAGGCAGGAGCCCTGGAGAAATGCAGCCCCCCCAGTTGTCAGCTAAGCCACAGTCCAGGCTTTTACTATGGTAAGGGGGCACCACTGCGATCCCGGAGCAGCAGGTCACTTACCCCCTACTGGAGTGTCCACTCTGAGGTATTTTGCAGCCGTCCCCCGTCTTCCACTGTGTGCCTCCGAGCTGGTGAAGTCCTTGTGGGACTATGAAGCCGCTTCAGGGAGCAGCAGCTCCTTGTACTGGCGGTTTGCCAGGACTCAAGATGGCGCCGCCAGGCTCCGACTCCAGGACTCAGGAGGAGAGGTGCTGTGTTGCCTCCCACAGCATTGGTGACAGTGGAGCTTCGCTTAGTCGCCCCCAGGCCCCCCGTGTGGCAGCGGAGAGCAGAATACCGCCGCCAGAGAGGGGAAGCAGCGTCCGCCGCTGTCAGGACGAGAGGCGCAGCCACGCACCCTCTCCCCCGTTGCGCCGGACCTCACACAGCGACCGCCGCTGCCAGCGGTAGGGGAAGCCTCGCTAGGCTAGCAACTCCAAAGCAGTTGAGGGGGCCGCAGGAGGGGGAAAAGTCGTCCGGCGTCTCAATCCCGGTCCCGTCGCGTCACTTCCGGGCTGTGGCTGACTCGAGTACCCGGCTCCCTCCAGGCAATAAGGCCGCAACCTGCACGGGCACAGGGGGCACCCGCCGGCTCCGCGACCCGTTTCACCCGATGCAGGGGGACCCAAGAAGCAGGTGGCGACCCCCAGGAGTCCGAATAGAGGGTATGGAGAGCTAAAGGGTCACACTGAAGCAGGAGCCCGGGCCGGACACCTCTGTCCTAGACAGTCTGTTTTGATATGGATATTATCTAATTTAATTATCTTGCTTAAAGTTGCAATATATTTTGACACCACAAGATGGCGCTAGTATAGGTCTACTTTTACTTTGTCACGTGTTTAATTGGAGTTGATGACGTTAAAAATGAATGCATCTTATATGGTCATGTATTAAATGTTTGACTGCAATTGGCTAGAGACATGGATGCCACTTTGTACTTGGGGGTAGGGACATATGCTTTCATTCATTATAATCTGGGAAAGCCATGTGGGAACATCAGTGATATTCGTATGCCTTTATATCGGCGTATGTTTATCACTTCTACCTTTGAATACTTGATTGCAACTAAATACTTTTTTATTGATACAATACTTTGTGCATCTTGATTCATCCAGGTTACAGAGAAAACCCGGGAACTTACTGGATCCTTTTTGTCCGTACAGGTGACAAGTCAAATCTCCAGGGGTTTGTCCTCTGTACATGAATGGGTGGGTTGCAGAGAGCAAGATGGGCTTTGGCAGCTGGAAGATCAACTTCCAAGCCCTCTGTGAGCCGTACAGCTGACGGGCAAGTGGCTCACCAAGGTGCTCCAGTGCGGAGTCTCCATCTGCTTCTCTTATGTGACCAGTGGTTCGATTCCAACAGATGCCTGGTCTTTTTCACTACCAGTTTTCCTGTGGTTAACACACAATGATTTGAGCCAAGGGAAGCCATTGAGTCCCTTCTCTCTGCAGTATTAATGCAGACCTGGAATAGTTAGGCTTTTTAAGCAAATCTGTCTGGCCCGGAAATCGCATTGGTTCTTTTGAACCCGAATCTGAAATTGCTCAGTGGTCTGTTGTGGGTGACCGGTTCAACATGGAGTCCTTGTGGGTTGTTGTCAACAGCATGGAAGGGTGAGGTCATGGTATCCACGGGCATTTACTTACATATTGCAGTCTGGGAGGGACGGTTATGGGTCGTTGGGTCGACACAACTTAGGTCGACAGTCATTAGGTTGACCACTACTGGTCGACAGGTCAAAAGGTCGACATGAGTTTTTAAAACTTTTTTGTGTGTCTTTTTCTTCGTAAAGTGACCGGGAACCCTAATTAGTGCACCGTGTCCCCTCTTCGCGCAAGGTTACTATTCCCAATCGTAGTCCACGTGGATCGTAAAGTATGAAAAAGTAAAAAATTTGAAACCTTTTTGAAAAACTCATGTTGACCTGTCGACCTAGTACATGTCGACCTAATGACCACGTCGACCTAGTGACCCTGTCGACCTAGTGACCGTATCCCGGGAAAGACACCGCTGTCTCTGCAGGTTTGCTGTGGGATGACCGTGCTTACTTACCTGGAGGATCATGGCAAATTCTCCAGCTGTGTTATGGACTCGTGTTCAGCCTCAAGAAATCCAACCAGACACCTTCCCAGTGGAGAGTGATGTCCTTGTTGTCTCTCAGGTGTTGGTTCACCTTTCCATGAAGGTGCTGCAGAAGGTCCTGTGGTCTCCACATTTGTGACTATGCTACTTGCGGCGGTTACAGAGTGTACCGACTCAGATACGGTGCAAGTGTCACCAGCACTTCTAGAGTTGGCTTTTTTTGACAGTCCTCAGTGGTGCATCTGTCGCTCTGCTGGTGGTCCCTTGTTTTCCATCTGGCAGTAGACGGTAGTGGCGATGGACACCAGCCTCTGAGGTGCTATCCGTCATCAGTCTCGCTTGCAGGATCTTTGGGTTCCAGAGGTGCCAAATCTCTCAATAAATGCGCTGGAGCTTAGAGCGATTCCCAACACTGGTGGGCGGATGCCAGTTTTGCAAGGACGGGGGCCATCAGGATCCATTTCTGTGCCACTGCAGTGACTTACATTAAGCACTGAGGGATCACCAAGAGTGCCCTGGCTATGAGAGAATCTGGATCATACATTGGTGGACAAAATGTTCCAGCCACACCCCGGGGGTTTTCATTCCTGGGGTGAAAAAAGTGGGAAGCAGATTTCTTCAGCAGGGCAAACCATCCATGCCAGGGAGTGTTCGTTCCATCCAGAGTTCCTTCAGGAGCTGGTGGAACATTTAGAGGCAACTAGATATTGACACGATGGCATTTTGATTGAACTGTGGTATGCTTCTGCTACAGGATGATTAAGCTGCCAGGATTTCTCATGGGTGCATCCAACTGATTTACCTGTTCCTCCTGGTAGCTTCCTCAAAAGGTGAAGAGATGGCTTTCCAATACTTCTGGTAGATATGGACTGACTCAGATGGACTTCCTTTCGGATTCAGTATGATATCCCGATGGACGGGATTCCAGCGGTCAGAATCCCGACAGCCCCTCCAAAAGTACTGTAACCCTCCCATGCCCCCTCCCCTAACCCTCCCCGGTTGTGCCTAACCCTCCCTTCTCCGCTACCTAAACCTAACCCTCCCTGCTTGGTGCCTAACCCGAACCTCCCCTTCTAAGTGCCTATCCCTACTCCATAACCTTCCCATCCCTGCTCCCTAACCCCCTTTCTAATGCCTAAACCTAACCGTTCTCCTGGTGTTTCCATTGTTGTTACCACCCCCTTCCTCAGGTGCCTGAATTTTTTTAATTTTTGTTGTTCTATTAATTTATTTTGTTAGCCCATTAGGGGATACTGGTTGCCCTCCCTTTATGCTTCTGTGTTGCTGTTTTATTTTCTCACTCCCATTCTGTACTTCTGGCCTGTCTTTTGGCGCTTGTTGTACAAGATTGAAGTTCCCATTCAGCCTCCGACGTCATACTTTGAGCATGGACATACCACACTGCCAGAGAAACCTTTGCTTTAAGGATCGTGCCTTCACTAGGCACACAGTGGTAAGATGGTGATGAAAGGTACCCTGAATTAAGAGATTGGGTTTTAAAGACCGGAGCCACATTATACCCCCCAGACATACTCTACTGTACTCTGTACCCATTTCTCCAGTGTTCCCCAATGAACTGTGAGAAATGGATTTAACGTAAGTCCCCAAAAATGTTTTTCTTGTTCTTTTGTTTGTGCACCTGCTTTGCTTTTCCTGATTTATATTGGAGAATTGCGTTTTATACCATTTTCACAGAGCGATGCCGCTAGACTGCCAGATGCTCCTGTTCTCCGCGACGTTTGAGGAGTCCGTGTGGTGTTTTGGGGAGAAGATTGTGCCAAACCCTAACATCATAAAACTGAGGAAAGAAGAGCTGACACTTGATAACATTCAGCAGTTTTATGACGCTTGTGAAGAGAAGGAAGACAAGTACCAGGCGCTGTGTAACATCTATGGCGCCATAACAATCGCTCAGGCCATTATCTTCTGTCAGGTATTATTGCCAGGCTTTTTATTCATTACTTCTGTGAGTGCAGATCTTTCTTTTAAACTGTTATTGTGCTTTGCCTGTCCCATTGGCTCCGCAAGTACATTTCTCCTTCATCCGCTAGGGGACACTGGAGGTCGTAAAAACCATGGGGTATAGATGTGCAGTAGTCGGGAGCTGGCATTTTAAATTTAAAAATGTGTGACTAGCTCCTTCCCCACTATACCACTTCTACGGTTATCTAGGCCAGATCATCAAGGCGAGTTAACGGCCTCTAGAATCAGGCCTCTGTTGGTCAATGTTACAGAAAAAAAGAGAAAATGCAGGTGCACACTCGAAACACTTAAGAACACTTGCGATCAGAACTATTCTAATAAACGCTGCAATTTAACTTGAGTAAAATTGAGGTTCTTTGCATAATATTTGGCCAAAAAAATGGGCCCACCTACCACAGCCAGGTGACCTCATCAGGTAGGTCCCTAACACTCCAAAGGTTGTAGTCCAGAGCACGGGACCCCTCAGGCCAGCACAACCCAACCACCCGAAGGCATCACATTAGTTAGATGTAACAATTTGAGTTAAAACACTAATAAGAAGGAGCAGCTTTCGGGGACCACCTCCCCCTTCCTCCCTCCCCAAGGAGTCTTGTTCTCTATACGTTCTAGACTTGAACCTTAGGAATGTTAGAGACCTACCTGATTAGGTCACCTGGATGTGGTAGGTGGGCCCAATTTTTTTTGGCCTAAAAATATGCTAAGGACCTCCATTTTACACCATGTTAAATTGCAGACTTTATTGTAATTGTTCTGATTAGCTGTGGTGTTAGTACATAGAGTGTGCAACTGCAGTTACTCCTTTTTTCCTTCTGCACTATACACGGGTGAAGGCTTAGAGTAAAATGTGTTGGTCAACGCATGTGTGTAAGAAAGACGTTTTTATTAGTTTATACATAAGATTCAAACTATTATTTTGCTCTGATAAAATAGATCGAAGACTTTGATATGTTAATAAATGTTACTTACAAAGCCATAAAGCTTCAGTTGTGACCCAGCGGTGTCACTAGCAGGCAGCGTTACCCAGTTGGACTCTTGACCAACCAGATAATCTGTAGCAGGTATTACTTATCCTCTCTTGGATCATGCTGAAAGCGTAACACTAGAAGGACATATAAAGATAAGTACTCTTTATTATCAGCAAGAGTACTGTGTCCGTGTAATTCACATTCAGAGAGAGCATAGCAATACAATATTGCAGTAGAAAAATGGGATGAGGATATATTGAGGAACAGTCGGCATATTGCTCTATTCTCGTGGTCTTAGCATGGCTCAGGAGGTGGGGAGTTTGTGACATGCTCAGGAATTTCTCTGGCATCCAATCTAAGGGAGACGGGATAACCAGCTATTCTATGAGGCTCCGATCCAGGATCAGGCACACATGCAAACTTATACTTTTGTGGACCGTCTGCCCCCTGTGCCCCATAATGCTAAGCACATAAGTTTCTTTTTATTTTTGCCGAAGGAGTGGACACCATTTCAATTTAATGGCTTAAGTCATTTTTGTGTGTCAGGAAGATATGGGGAACTCCACCGATAGGATGTTCCTGTGGAGGCTTCAGAGGTTAAGGCAGTCTGGATGGTGTAGACACCCCGGCTCCAAGCCTGCTAAAAAAAAAGAAAAAAAAAAAAGCATGACGGGGCTTCTGCCCACTTGGACCTGTCTGTGGTGGGGGGCTAGTTTGTTGTGCTTCAATGTTCAGCTGGCTACTTAAACAGATCGGTGGGTGAGAGGCATCATCGAATGCTGCTTACAAGGGAAAAGTTCAGCCATCTCACCCTTCAGAAGTCATTGTCACCCATGCTACTTCTGGGGTTGATTTGTTCCTATTCCGACAGATTTAGGCTGATTTTGGATGTTATACTCTCGCTGTTCTTGGTTCCAAAGCCAAACTTGGTTTTCTACTCATCTTGAACCTCAAGACTCAACGTACTGTACATCTTTGGGTTGGCGGTTCTTTGTCTCCATTAACCTTTTATACCCACTCGCTTATCGGCAATGAATATAGACGTCCCAGAATACGATGACTTTACAATTTAGCTGCAAGGTTAATTTATGCCTGTGGTTGCATAAGAGAAGCTGTTTTGTCTGCACAAAACACCCAAAAATCAAATGGGGTACCTTTCGCTTGTTCTACCCAATGGGTGCTGGTTTGAGCAAACTCACAATTGAAAACTGAATATCATTTATTATTTTTGTAATTTTATATTCTACTTAATATAGAAATTCAGAGTGTTCTCATTTACATTTAAAAGCCACATATTTAAAATCCGTAAATACTATGCACATGAACCCAAGGAGGTGGATCATAAAAAATAGTTATCATACATGCAGGGTATAAAAAAAATAAAATAAAAAAATGTATCCAATAAAAAATCGAATTGAGAACCATGTAAAAAGTGCACCAACTGTTCCAGCCTGTAGTATATCCGAGTTCCGGGAAGAATATGTTCTCTAGCATCCACTAGGGGACACTGGAGGCGGAATACACTGGGGATAGACAGGCTGGCTATCAGGAGCTGGCACTTTAATTTATTGGAAGAGTATGCAGACTCCTCTCCCTTTATCCCCCACAAGCCCCAGGTTTTTTTTAATGTGCCGTAGGAGCCGGACACACTTCTAGTATTCCAGCACTATACACAGAAGAAGATGAGAGACTCTGGGGAGGCTGGAAACCTGACAGCCGGTGGACGCGTCAGGAGAGGTCTGCCAGCACTTCAAGAAAAGTGCTCGCCATCCTCCTATCCACAGCCACACGCCTAGAGTCTCCCACTCAGGTAAGAGTGCGGCTTCTCCGCTGCACCCCTCTACAGCGCTGCTTTACCAGCCTGCCTGCCGGGTGGGGTTGGGGGTGGACTGCTCCGACAGAGCCGCGGGAAGCAGCAGACGAACACCGCAACTACATAGCCGCGGGAGCAGTAGATTCTGGCAGCGTTTCCTCATGGCGCAGAGGGGTAAAACTATAGCGCTGGTTGGCTACAGCCTGGTGTAGCTTTGTGAGTGTGTACCCAGCCACGTTTTAATAGCGCTGAGCGGGTACACGGCGGCGGGAAAGGAAGGGGGCGGAGTTTCTTGCTAAAGCTCACACAAGCACGCTGTTATATCCCTTAGTTTCCTTTTACAGTGAGACAACTGCAGATCTTGAACAAAGCCTTCATCTCACTGGAGGCTGAAGGTGCAGGGGACAGATGAGATAATTGTTCCCTTTAGGGAACAATACAGCGTTTGGCAACTTAGAGAGAGCGCTTCTGAGCTCAGTCTGCTCGCTCCTCCTTCTCTATCTAACTCCGTAACTCTTTATTGTGTGTTGTCAGTTTGTGTACTGTCCTTGTGCCTGAACCACAATGTCGAGGAGGAATACAGTGCCAAAGGCTTCTCAGAAGTTCTTTACATGCACCAAGTGCAACAAGAATTTGCAGCAGGCCTCTGACTGTTAAACTGTTTGTTCTGTATGGTACGCAGGACAAGGTAGTCCAGGCGACTCCTTCTTTGGAGGGTTCAGACCCCCCCTTGGGCCTCTACTTTAGCACAGGTTATGTCGGATCTCCGATCCGAACTGGTAGCCTCTCGTAGGGATAGAGTCAGCAAGGTCTGGTGATCCCTCTTTGCCTCCTTCTCTTTCTGCAGAGCTGGCGTGGGCAATGGGTCTGGTCAGATCCGTTTAAGGCTTAGTTAAACAGATGGATTCATCCGCCAGTCAGACCCCAATACTGGAACGTCCTAGAAAGAAGAGGACCATTCCGGCAATTCTTCAGTCATCTGACGAAGAGCGACGGGGGAGAGAAGGGGAGGAAGAAGAAGGTGAATTCGATGATGTATCCGATACGGAGGATACCATGTCACGAGAGAACGTCCAAGGAATAGAATCCCTTATAAAGGCTGTTCGTCAAGTGTTGAACATCACGGACACCGCTCCTCCAAAATCCCCGGATTCTTCCCTATTTGGAAATAAACACAAATCCTCCTTAACTTTTCCTTTCTCACCAACACTGGAGGAACCTTTATCCGAGGCCTGGAAACACCCGGATAAGAGGTTCCAGGTACCAAAATGGTACCTTAGCTCGTATCCCTTTCCGCCTACTAAAACGGAAAAGTGGAAACAACCTTCTCCAGTGGACTCGTCACTTTCACAGTTGTCAAAGAAGACTGCTTTACCGGTTTCCGGGAGCAACAGCCTTGAAAGAACCTTCGGACCATAAGATGGAGAAGACACTGAAATCTATCTATACGGCCGCTGGTGCCTTACTTCGACCAGCATTAGTAGGGTCGTGGGTAAACAAGGCTTTATAACATTGGGCTGCCCAATTGATTTCTAATTTGGAAGCTGGGGTTTCAGTTGATGAATTGATTGTTCTGGCGGATCATATTAAAGAATCTGCAGCTTACTTGGGAGAAGCTTCAAAAGATATTGGTCAGGTGGGGGCACAGGTTTCGGGAACCGCTGTAGCGGCTCGCCGGGCCCTGTGGTTACGTTCTGGGCAGGCTGACGCAGAATCAAAAAGAATGGTAGAAGCCTTACCGTTTACCGGGAAGCTGCTTTTTGGAGACGAGCTGGACAAGCTAGTCTCGCAAGCCACCAACAAACTACCTCTCGTCGCCAAGAGCCCAAGCCTACTGATAAAACAGTGGCATGACTAGCTCCCTTCCCACCTGGGTTTTCCCATGGTGGGTGCACGTCTCCGAAGTTTTCAGAAGGCGTGGAGGCACAATTCCACGGACGCGTGGGTGCGTGCACTTGTGTCCAGGGGTTACAAAATCGATTTCAAAGTTTCACCTCCACCACGGTTCTTTACCACTGGTCTACCAGATTCAGAGGACAAGAGTATAACTCTTCAAGAAGCGATTGTCTCTATTGGACTCCGCAGTCCTGATGCCGGTCCCAGGCCCTCAACAGACGAAGGGTTACTACTCAAACCTGTTTGTAGTTCCGAAGCCGGACGGCTCTGTGAGACCCATCCTGAACTTGAAGTTGTTGAACCAGTTTCTCACATATTACCAATTCAAGATGTAGTCGATTGGCTCAGTGATAGCGGGCCTGGAGCCAGACAAGTTCATGTTATCACTGGACATAAAGGATGCATACCTGCACGTCCACATTTGGGAGCCGCATCAGGAATTCTTGAGATTCACAATTCTACAAGACCATTATCAGTTCAGAGCGCTTCCTTTTGGCCTATCTTCAGCTCCCAGAATGTTCACCAAGATCATGGCAGTAATGGTAACACACCTTCGCTCTCTGGGGTGACTATAGTACCGTACCTGGACGACCTTTTGCTCAAAGCGTCATCAGCAGAGAAACTTCGGGAACATGCTCTGATCACTCACGATGTTCTCTTGCGACACGGTTGGATCCACAATTTCAGAAAATCCAATCTCTTGCCATCCCAGCGCATCCACTTTCTGGGACTGATCATGGATACCAGACTCCAGAGAATATACCTGCAGGAGGACAAGGCTCAGTGTATCCGGCTGATGAATCAGAAGGTCCTCAGGCCGAAGAAGGTGTCATTACATCTTTGTATTCGTCTCCTAGGGAAGATGGTTGCAGCCTATGAGACTTTAAATTCGGACGATTTCATTCCCATCCCTTTCAATTAGACCACTTGACTCAATGGTTGGGGGTCACATCTACATCTGCAGGGAACGGTGCAGCTATCACCGCGCACACGAGTATCTCTTCTCTGGTGGCTTCATCCGAACAACCTCATGGCGGGGAAGAGATTCGGAATATGGGATTGGATTTTGGTTACTACCGACGCCAGTATCACTTCCAAGGAAAATGGTCGGAACAAGAACAGTTACTGCCCATAAATGCCTTGGAACTGAGAGCGATCTTCAATACGCTTTGGGAACCCGTTCATCTGGATCACGAAGTCGCATGGCCATGCGGGAAGTTGCTCGAATTCTGAGGTGGGCCGACCTGCACGAAGTCATATCGCCAGTTTTCATTCCAGGAGTGGACAACTGGGAAGCAGATTATCTCTACCGTCAGGACCTTCACCCGGGAGAGTGGGCTCTCCACCCTCAGGTATTTCAACAGTTGGTTCGGTGATGGGATCTTCCACAGGTAGATCTCATGGCTTCCCGGTTGAATCAACTGCTGCATTACCTGTCCAGGAGCCGAAGCTGTGGACGCTCTCACAGCTCCTTGGCCGTATGATCTCGTTTACATCTTTCTTCCGTTCCCACTTCTACCTCGAGTACTCGGATCAAGAGGGAATCCACCTGGGTCATTCTAGTGTCCCCGAATTGGCCTTTTTTTTTAAAAGCTAGTACGCTGTCTTTATTCTGTGAATTAATCCAATACCTGTGTACAAATGTAGCAATATTTGCATGATGTTGACAAAATTCTTAGTTCAGTGATCAGAATGCAACATTCTAGATTTCTTGACACTTTATAAACCTCCCATCATTGGTATTTTAAGCAGACTGAAGTGTTGCTGTGTTATTTCTTCCTCATATATCTATATGCTCGGGATATTTACTCCAGTACTGCAATGTGAAATATATTCCTGCTTTCCATTACTAGATGGTAATATGTATTGAACGCTGAATAATCACAGCCAATATTTTGGCTGCTATTGTCTCTTGCTGAATTATTCAGACTCTATTAATCAGGAATAATATCAGTATAAGCCTCTATATTCCTAGCACACTTTAATTGAATATAGAAAAGACTAAGTTGCTGTTATATTGTGTTTTTTTAATATACACAAATAGCAATTTTAATGCCTATTCTTGTTTATATATCTGGCTGAAATTGCCCTAGGCCAGCGGTGGCCAACCCGCGGCTCTCGAGCCGCATGCAGCTCTTCCATCCGCCGTATGCGGCTCTTCCATCCGCCGCATGCGGCTCTTTCAGCTCCTGGCCACCGCAGCTCCCGGCCCGAGACACACGCACGCCTCTCCGGCGGCGGTCTCTCTTCATTCGGCGCCGGCCCATGAGCCAATCAGAGCTCATGGATCGGCAGCTAAGGCTCGTGATTGGCTGCCGGACTGTAAGCTTTGATTGGCTCACGGACCGGCGCCTAATTCAGGAGAGACCGCCGCCGCCGGAGAATGAGCAGCAGCAGCGCGGTGAGCAGAGGGGAGGGGGGAGCACTATGGGGACGTGTATCTGCACTGGGGGCACAGGCACTGTAGGGGCATAGCTGGCATTGGGGGCATAGCAGACACTGTGGGGACATGTGTATCTGCACTGGGGGCCTAGCAGGCACTGGAGGCATAGCAGGCACTGGAGGCATAGCTGGCACTGGGGGCATAGCAGACACTGTGGGGACATGTGTATCTGCACTGGGGGCATAGCAGGCACTGGAGGCATAGCAGGCACTGGAGGCATAGCTGGCACTGGGGGCATAGCAGACACTGTGGGGACATGTGTATCTGCACTGGGGGCATAGCAGGCACTGGAGGCATAGCTGGCACTGAAGGCATAGTTGGCACTGTGGGAGCATGTGTAGCTGGCACTGGGGGCATATCTGGCACTGAGGGGACGTGTTTCTGGTACTGGGGGCATAGCTGGCTGGGGGGACATGTGTTTCTGGCACTGGGGGCATGTGTATCTGGCACTGGAGGCGTATCTGGCACTGGGGGCATAGCTGGCACTGTGGGGAGGCGTATCTGGCACTGGGGCATAGCTGGCACTGTGGCGACATGTGTATCTGCACTGGGGGCATAGCAGGCACTGTGGGGGCATGTGTATCTGCACTGGGGGCATATCTGGCACCGGGGGGACATGTGTTTCTGGCACTGGGGGCATAGCTGGCATTGTGGGGACATGTGTATCTGCACTGGGGGCATATCTAGTACTGGGGGTATATCTGGCACTGTGGGGACATGTGTATCTGGCACTGGGGGCATATCTGGCACTGTGGGGACATGTGTATCTGCACTGGGGGCATATCTGGCACTGTGGGGACATGTGTATCTGCACTGGGGGCATATCTGGCACTGTGGGGACATGTGTATCTGCACTGGGGGCATATCTGGCACTGTGGGGACATGTGTATCTGCACTGGGGGCATATCTGGCACTGTGGGGACTTGTGTATCTGCACTGGGGGAATATCTGGCACTGGGGCATATCTAGCACTGGGGGTATTTCTGGCACTGTGGGGACATGTGTATCTGGCACTGGGGGCATAGCTGGCATTGTGGGGACGTGTGTATCTGCACTGGGGGCATATCTGGCACTGGGGCATATCTAGCACTGGGGGTATATCTGGCACTGTGGGGACATGTGTATCTGGCACTGGGGGCATAGCTGGCATTGTGGGGACGTGTATCTGCACTGGGGGCATATCTAGCACTGGGGGTATATCTGGCACTGTGGGGACATGTGTATCTGCACTGGGGGCATATCTGGCACTGGGGCATATCTAGCACTGGGGGTATATCTGGCACTGTGGGGACATATGTATCTGGCACTGGGGGCATAGCTGGCATTGTGGGGACGTGTATCTGCACTGGGGGCATATCTAGCACTGGGGGTATATCTGGCACTGTGGGGACATGTGTATCTGGCACTGGGGGCATATCTTTTTGTACCCTATTATGCACACACGTGAAACAAAACAGTCTGTGGCCAGATGGGATACGCAGACCATCAGACAACCATATGCTTCAGAATGGCCTTGATTCCAGCTTGCCTGGTGGTCCATTGTTCCAGATCGGGGAGTGCCTTTGAGCAGCGCTCCTCTGATTGGATGCCAGAGAAAGGGGGGAGGATTTTGGTACTCACTGTTACATCCGACTCTCAATACATTTTGGTGGGTCTGCTTTTCCTTTCTCTCTGTCGCACTTGTTTCATTCTGTTTGAGTGTTCTCATCCCCTATGCTTTCTCCCATGGGCTTATTAAAGTCCAAACTGAGGTGCCGAGTACAATGGGATATAGAAGGAGAGAACAGTCCACACTTAAGTTTAAGATTGCAATTGTGTCCTACTCCTGTAACGACACCCTCTATACCTTTGGTTCCAGTGTCCCGCAGATGGATTTAGAGAAACCGATTTAACAGTGAGCACCAAAAGTCCTTTGTGATAAGTAGGAATAGTTTTAGGAGGTCCATTTAAAACAAAAATGATTTAGTAAATTGTTCGTCTTGACCCTTCAGTAACTACTCTTGTCCATATGATGAATGACTTTAGACTTTTTTTTGTTTATTTGTTTCCGACCAGACTCGCAAAACAGCCAATTGGCTGTCACATGAGATGGCTAGAGCTGGACACTGCGTGGCGCTGCTAAGCGGAGAGCTCCCAGTGACGGACCGCGCCGAAATTATTCAGATATTTCGTGATGGCAAGGAGAAAGTCCTCATCACTACAAACGTCTGCGCCCGAGGTAAAACCTACTACTATATGGTCTTCTAGGCAGTAGCAGGTAGTTACTGTAACTCACAGGACACTGCTAATGAAATGGGATGGGGGCGGGGGAGGTGTAAATGAAGTACCTGTCTATAGGACTGTCCAGTTGCAAGTTCCGCAACTTTGAGGATCTCCTCCTTTTCTACTTTTATATTTGTTTTGGTAGTTTATTTTTACAGTATACAGCAAAGCAGAGGATGCTATTAAGAAGATAGTCAGTCATTACTGGTGTAATTACAGCCGATGTGTCAGTGGTGAGAACATTCCTAGATAGAGGTTAGTTAGGGAAGTGTTTGAGGATCCAATCTACCATGACCTGTCTGGCTACTGGGTAGATGTGTCTCCTCAAGGAGCAGACTATAACTGCTCTTTGGTGGTATCGATTGTGGTACTACCAATCCTATGATTCCCCAAGTCCTCAAACAGGTGGAGGGAGTCAGTCATTCTGGATTGGGCGTCATGGATTCGATGTGTTGACGTGGCACATAAAGATGGCGGAATCCCCATTGTGACTCCCACCAGGACAGACAGATGATGTAAGTCGGAGACTTCCATCCAGTCTTGGCTCTATTGGCTTTAACAGCACAGGCTTAGGGGATTTCCGATGGGTTATCCCTACAGCGGTCATAGCTACTTAACTGTTATCTTCCAAACACTATGATAAAGTCTGAAGGATGTACATTCTTGGTGTAAGAAGAAAGTACATACCTCCGTGTTGAAGGTGGCCTCTCTGAAGGGACTGTTTTCTACTCTATATGCCCCCGGTGTATCAGAGAAAACGGTACCGCCTGTGTCCCCAGTGTATCGGAGAAAGCAGTACCGCCTGTGTCCCAGGTGTATCGGAGAAAGCAGTACCGCCTGTGTCCCAGGTGTATCGGAGATAGCAGTACCGCCTGTGTCCCAGGTGTATCGGAGAAAGCAGTACCGCCTGTGTCCCCGGTGTATCGGAGAAAGCAGTACCGCCTGTGTCCCCTGTGTATCGGAGAAAGCAGTACCGCCTGTGTCCCCGGTGTATCGGAGAAAGCAGTACCGCCTGTGTCCCCGGTGTATCGGAGAAAGCAGTACCGCCTGTGTTCCCGGTGTATCGGAGAAAGCAGTACCGCCTGTGTCCCAGGTGTATCGGAGATAGCAGTACCGCCTGTGTCCCAGGTGTATCGGAGATGGCAGTACCGCCTGTGTCCCAGGTGTATCGGAGATAGCAGTACCGCCTGTGTCCCAGGTGTATCGGAGATAGCAGTACCGCCTGTGTCCCAGGTGTATCGGAGAAAGCAGTACCGCCTGTGTCCCCGGTGTATCGGAGAAAGCAGTACCGCCTGTGTCCCAGGTGTATCGGAGATAGCAGTACCGCCTGTGTCCCAGGTGTATCGGAGAAAGCAGTACCGCCTGTGTCCCAGGTGTATCGGAGAAAGCAGTACCGCCTGTGTCCCCGGTGTATCGGAGAAAGCAGTACCGCCTGTGTCCCCGGTGTAGCGGAGGAAACCAGTACCGCCTGTGTCCCCGGTGTAGCGGAGAAAACCAGTACCGCCTGTGTCCCCTGTGTAGCGGAGAAAACTGTACCACCTGTGCCCCCGGTGTATGGGAGAAACCAGTACCGCCTGTGTCCCCGGTGTAGCGGAGAAAACCAGTACCACCTGTGTCCCCTGTGTAGCGGAGAAACCGGTACCGCCTGTGTCCCAGGTGTAGCGGAGAAACCGGTACCGCCTGTGTCCCAGGTGTAGCGGAGAAACCGGTACCGCCTGTGCTCCCGGTGTAGCGGAGAAAACGGTACAGCCTGTGCTCCCGGTGTAGCGGAGAAAACTGTACCACCTGTGCCCCCGGTGTATCAGGGAAAACGGTACCGCCTGTGCCCCCGGTGTATCAGGGAAAACGGTACCACCTGTGCCCCCGATGTAGCGGAGAAAACAGTACCGCCTGTGCCCCCGGTGTAGCGGAGAAAACACCCCCAGCATATGTAACAAGTCCTGAGAGAGACATCCAAGGTAGAAAGCCCATTTGAGGCGGTTGCAGATTTCTTTCCTTCCATACTATAACAGATTTGTAGTGTCTTCTATTGAGCACTGAGCTACATTTCTCCTTTCACAGCAATGACGGACAGGGTTAGCTGTCAGACGCTATATACTGAGACTTCGGGCCTGTGGCGCGTGATGATACAGACGAGTTTTATAATGGAATGTTGGTGTGACTGTACACAAGTCATCATGAGTGTGCATCGCACGTCCCACTTACCGTCCGCACTAACGCCTTCCCCATGCTAGGTGTAAAAATCGCCAAAATAGGCACCCCCTCGGCATGCGCAGGGGGTGCCGCAGCTATGACTACACAGCCACGACGTTCCCACAAGATGTTTCTTTGCACATACGGCTAGTTACGGGGAGGAATGGCCGCCTGCAGCTGACACGTGTTTGTGAAGGTATAACACTGGCAGAGGGCCATTGATTATATCATTTGCTAATGAAATGGCTTGCCGGAAGGCGCTAAATGAGTTTGAAAAGAGGCTCATCGTAGGCTGAGCGATGTCATGTTTCCAGGGCCACGCTGGACTGGTATACAGTAAATTTGGTAACCCGGATGGACTGCCCAGCTCAGAGTTCAGATCTTAACCCCACTGAGAACCTCTGGGACGAATTGAAGCGATGGGTGCGTTCTAGGCTGACTCGATCTTCTCCAGTGTTTGCAGTTGGTCCCTGTACTTAAGGCAAAATGGCAGAACATATCGCCTGCTGTTACCCAGGATCTTGTGGACAGTTTGCCAAGAAGCGTGTCTGCAGTAATCACTGCGCGTGGTGGGCCTACAGAGTACTGACTCCAGTAACATCTCGCTGATCTATTTGTTATTCGTGTCCAATCACTTGGGTCTACATAGTGTACTGGCTAGCTGCAGCCACATACAGCCCTGTGTGTGACTCCGGATGCGGCCGTTTGGGTCAGAATATTATCACATTTATGAGATCCAGTTTCTTCTGTGCACACTTGACGTATTGCAAGAGCTGCGACTTGTACATTTTTGCAGGAGGGCTGAAACATGAAAGGTGGAAACGCAGAATCCTCCCAAATTCATTAAGAAGGAAAAATCTAATGTAAGTTCCAAAATCCTATTTTCTATTTTCATCCGTTGGGGACACTGGACCTTTTATCCTCCCTATTCTGCCTCTAAGGCTGGGCCTGCTGCAGAGTTGCGCTCCACAGCACTTTCCATCCATAGCTAGCGCTTATGGGTGTGCAGACACGGGCAGTTAGCACCTGGTGGCTGCCTAGTAGACTGTGCCTTCACATTGACAGGAACAGGCCTCCCTTCCCGGGTGTAAGCCGGCTGAACCACCAGAGTAATCCATGTAGCGGCCATTGGCTTTAACAATCTGTAAAACAGCCCCCAGCTCATGCCCTTGGTACTCTGAGAATTTTGCCTAATATTGGCAGGCGCAAAAGTCTTGTGCTTGGCTTGAATGGGTGATGGACGTCTCTGCCACACAAGCCCGCCAGTGGTGCTAGTCTGGGCTGAATCTTTGGCTCCATCTAATTCTGAGCTTACACCTCCTGGATGCACATCCCACCAGGGAGTAACTTTCATCTCAGGGCGCTTTATGGGGAGTTTTTAAGGCTCCTTAGTGACTCCTGCAGGTGAGATGGCTTGGGTACAGTCTTGTCATGGTTTCTTCATTCATAGGAAGGAATCTAGCACACTTCTACACATGACCTTAAAGAGTTGGTGTCCTGCAGTGGTTCAGTCCTGTGACCGCTCAAACTCTGAAGGGTGCATTCAGAAGGAAGTAAAGGTGGCTGACCAATCGGACGTCAAGTATTCTTCCAGCTTTGATGGCTTCTTTTAATGTGGGCTGTGTCTAAGGTGACCGCCCGGCAATACGCTGTTTAAAAGGAAGTATCCGTTCATTGCCTTCCCTTTGGAAGACTTACTATACGATGCGTGGGACAAACCGGAATGAAGCGTTGGGTTATTAAAACACTGACATATCACAGTAGATCCAAAACTGCAGGGGGATCTACGTGTGAAACCTCTGACGTGTTTTGGGAAAACTGTGTTCTTTTTCCCGGAATTGTACTGAAAGTTGGCAATTAGTTTAGGTGCAGCATTGACGATGTAACTACAGAATTATTGGGCGTGTTGCGTCTGCTACAACAAGAAAGTAAGTCAGAAAACAGTCCAGTAACTTTTTCTTTCTACTCTCTTCCATAGGAATTGATGTGGAACAAGTGTCCATTGTAGTCAACTTTGACCTTCCTTTGACTATGGAAGGCTACGTAGATTACGAGACTTACCTGCATCGAATTGGCCGCACCGGCAGATTTGGCAAAAAGGGCGTGGCCATCAATCTGGTGGAGAAATGCTGCTTATATATGCTGCGGGACATTGAGGAGCATTTTGGTGAGTACAGTGTGGTGATATATTCATCCTTTTTGTTTTGTCGCCTTTTCTGAGGAGGTTGCGCTCCTGTCCTGAGCGCACAGATCAGAAATCTCTCGTTACAAGGGTGTTACTGGCTGATTTCAGGGGGATGTTCCCTTGCTCAGTGCTGCTTGCCCACAGTTAATTTAGGCTATAACCTTCTCTAGGGGAGGATTCAATTGTTTGCGCGGTAAGTAATGGGCGTCCGGCGGTGCAATTCAATTTGTAGCCAGATCCGTCGCATTTTCCGTGTCTGCTCAGAACTTTTAGACTGGTTTAGCTGCTTTACCCTGTGCATTGTGGGTACGACAAATAGTGGGCACCCAAAAACAATTCAATAACTGTGCCAGGCACCCATTACTTACTGACATGTAAAATAAACTATTGAATCCCCCCCTTCACTGTCGTGCAGATTTATATCAGCCTGGTGACGGGACAGACCCCTGACAAATATTACCTGGCTGCCTGTGCGGGGATCACGCTCGCCATTCTCTACAGTAGTACATCGGTGCAGGGACTGGGAATCGCTGTAATTATCTGCCAAATTTGCTCTGACCAAAGTATTGTGGTGATTGGCTGAAATAGATTTCTTACCGGCTGCTACTCACGGGAGAGACTATACAGGTGTCATGTCTCCCTGTAATTTTGATTGTGTCCCCCCGCTCCTACACACCCTCTCCTTCCCCCTACACGCTTGTCCGCCCTTCATCCTTAATAAAAAGTTACCAAAAATACCCCAAAACAGAAGATATGAATATGCGTCATGGTAATTGATGGATACAATTACCACAATGACTGTACTGACACACTGGCAACACGTACTGCCAACTAGTATGTTAAGCCATGTTGTGTCACGCTAACATCGCGACTGTACAGCAAAGTCATGTAACGCTTTTCTTTTCAGACACAAAGATCCAGAAACTGAACACACGAGACATGGACGAGATAGAGCAGCTGTGTTACAAAGTATCTGTATAATTCCTGCAATATACTCAGCTGTGCTTTATGTGTTGTAAGTTGCAGCACTTATGTTTCAGCACTATGGGGGCTGCCACACCTGTGTATGTAATATGTAGTTACCAGGTATCCCCAATGTGTCCTGTGTGTGTAATATGTAGTTAGCAGGGATCTCCAATGTGTCCTGTGTGTGTAATATGTAGTTACCAGGGATCTCCAATGTGTCCTGTGTGTGTAATATGTAGTTACCAGGGATCTCCAATGTGTCCTGTGTGTGTAATATGTAGTTACCAGGGATCTCCAATGTGTCCTGTGTGTGTAATATGTAGTTACCAGGGATCTCCAATGTGTCCTGTGTGTGTAATATGTAGTTACCAGGGATCTCCAATGTGTCCTGTGTGTGTAATATGTAGTTACCAGGGATCTCCAATGTGTCCTGTGTGTGTAATATGTAGTTAGCAGGGATCTCCAATGTGTCCTGTGTGTGTAATATGTAGTTAGCAGGGATCTCCAATGTGTCCTGTGTGTGTAATATGTAGTTACCAGGGATCCCCAATGTGTCCTGTGTGTGTAATATGTAGTTAGCAGGGATCTCCAATGTGTCCTGTGTGTGTAATATGTAGTTACCAGGCACACGCTGCTCACAGAATGTTTTGTTGCACTTAAAAGGTTTCTGTTCTCACAAAGGATATTTTATTTTTATGTTTTCATTTTCGACACACCTCACAGATGTCACCCTAATCTATTTTGTCACACCAGCCTGTAACCCAAGCATATGTACCGTCACTCCAGCCTATATGGTCGTCACCCCCCCCCCCCCCCCCATAACTGCAGCCCACCATCACCCCAGTTTATATTGTCACCCCAGTTTTTAAGTGCAGCGTATGTTGTTCCCACCTCTTGTAAGCCAATCCTATATGGTCACCCCACCTTATATTGTCACCCCAGTTTATATTACCGCCACCGATAACACCATCTTATATTGTCACCCCAGTTTATATTACCGCCACCGATAACACCATCTTATATTGTCACCCAATCTTATAACCCCATCCTAAATGTGTGTCCATTTACAGCTAGTCTCCCGGATCGTTGAATAGCCCTTCTACACACGCCATGCCGTGGTGTGACTCTAGCGCCAAGCGTCTTTTCATACAACTTTTTCCATTAAAATGCATCTTGTTTACAAACTGATGCTTATAGGACGCACAAGCATGCTGATTACAATGATATGCGTCATGCCTATATTCTGTGTGCAACCGCAGCTGTATCTGCATACGGAATGCTATGTTACAGTGATTTCCGGGTCTCCATGTGCAGATACAGCCGCGCTCACACACAGAATACAGGCATGACGCATATCATTGTAATCGTCAGAGTCTGCTTGTGCGTCCTAGTCACATAGCGATGCAAATAAGACACATCTGTATATTGTCACCTCGTCTTATAACCCCAGCCTATGTTGTCACCCCACGTTAGAACTCCAGCCTATATGGTCCTCTAAGTATATAACCCCCACCCCTTCCTCTGTCGCCCCAACAACCTATATGGTCGCCCCAGCCTGTGTTTTGTATTAATTACAGCTGCACCCCCAGTTAGATGGGAGAATCCCTGTCCACTTGCAGCTCTGCATTAGTCCGTGGCGCCAGCTTCTGCCCAGGGCTGCAGATGAACCGCTATGCTCTGGGGAAGCCGGCTGTGTGGAGTTGCCCATCACTCAGATATTTGGGTAGAGGGGCCAGAAGTAGGAACGTTTATTTCCCGTCTCTAAGAGATTGCAGAAGTAATTGCTTTATTCCGATTTTTAGACAGTATCTTCTCATTTCACTTTTTTGAAAATAGTGACACGCGTCTGCGCCCAGCTGTGGTGTCATCATGTGTCAGATTTTACCTGTGTTCTGTTACATCTTGTTGTGTTTTGTACTCCACGTGTAGTGTAATCATTTATTCACGATTTGAAGTGAAGTTTCATTTTTTTTTCTTACTGATATGGTGTTCCTATATTGTGCTGTATACTGTATGCCTTGTCAGTAAAATCGGTGTGTTCCACACAGGTGCATGTGTTATTTGTAGTCCATACAGTGTGCATATAGCCTCCCCGTTTGTGACGTGCACTTGTATAGTTTGTACTACACACGTGGCGCCGTGGCTTACAGGCAGCGGTCACAGTAAGTACCTGGGTGCAGGATGACTGACAGTCCGTGTGCTTTATGGGTGATAAGGGGGGTGTGGGGGTGTGTGTGTTTCTCTAGTCATATACAGATGTGTTGCAGCGTTTCGTAGGCGTGTGGCAGTCAGCAACCGCCTCTGGCGGTTCAGTTCCAATGTACATTCTGAGCAGCCATCGGACGGCACACACCTTCAGTGGTGCCGGAGCGGTGAGCGTCTCAGTACAGATTCCATTGGCATACATCTGCAGTACCGCTGCGTACATCTGATGTTTGTTGCAGATCACCCACACTCGCCATGTGTCACGGTCAGTGGTGTTTAGGTGGAGGGAGAGTGGATAACACGTCGGATGTTCCTATACAGGGCTTCTCATTACTACATTTTTATGCTTTTCTACGCGGCACTGTTATCACGCCAGGGTGTAGTATGTTATACCGGCGGCCAGCATACCGACAGCTGGGTGTGCGCAAATAAGCCCCTTGCGGGCTCGCTGCGCGTGCCACGCTATATTTTCTCTCTCCAGGGGGGTCGTGGACCCCAAGAGGGAGAAAAGCTGTCAGTATGACGGCGGTCAGGATTCCGGCACCGGTATGCTGGTCGTTGGGAGCCCGGCCGCCGGCAAACTGAAGACCACCCATCACGCCGTGTGGGCACATATGGAGTGTCACCTCTGAGTTTAGGTAGTGAGAGAGGATCTGCTCATCTGTGGTTCTCGTTCCGTCCATTACACTGCAAGCAGAACACATGGTAATCACATGCCCCAAGTGTGATGCATATATATGTATACCAGGTACCCAGCAGAACACATGGCACAGACCTCCTGCGGCATTGGTACATTATAGCTGCACAGTATTGCCCAGCCGCTTCCTGTGACACTGGCTGTACAGTATTATTGCCCAGCCGCTTCCTGTGACACTGGCTGTACAGTATTATTGACCAGCCGCTTCCTGTGGCTGTGCAATACCATACATCTACGAATCAGGACCTCCCAAGCATTCTGGATTACAATGCTGTACCTGTTATTTTGGGTTGCACTCATTGTTCCCCATTCTGTGAAGTGGTTACTTGCCCTGAGCAGAGGGTCTGGAACCATATCCATGAGCATAAAGTGGTGAGATCTATAATTTACCGTCAGTGTCAGTTTCCTCCCTGCCTCATTTGTAATAGCCTGAATTCCCATCCTTATTGGGCAGCAGGAAAAAGTGGTGTACACTACTAGGACTGTGGGACGTCTCAAAGCTGTCCCTGTACGCCTGTGCTGCTTCATCGCCAAGACTGGGATATCTAGCGATGAATGGCGTCCAAGAGGAAGAAGCTGACTTAAGACATGTAGAGTACCACCACTAGGCCTGGTACTGCCGTTCCATGGAGGAACTCTGCCCAGCCCTGGAGGTGCCCAATCTTCACAACTAGAGAATTCAGAGGAAAAACTAAAATCAGCTATTGACCATGTCGTTACAAGCCTGGTAAGGACTCAAACAGAATCAGACCTAAGACAAAGAGTGGCTACCCTAAGGAGGCACACCAGGCGGCTTGAGATACAGCCTCTCAAAAAAGGAGTCACAAGAGGCAGCCCTGTAGACATAAAACAGAGAACTGTTGTAGGACCACAAGCAAGACTGGTCAGGAGGATTGCTGAGACCGGTGTGGAAGTGAGAAAACCTGCAAGGGAGAAAACTCTGCAGGCAAGCAAACAAAATTAAAATGAATTGCACAGAAACCAGACTGGACCGGTCCAGATGTCCCCTTCAGGGAAAATCTAAAGGAACCTAAATTCCAATGTGTCCGTTATATAAAGGATAAAAGCTAGGACAGCCAAAAGGCTGCCAGATTCAGAATCCATACAGAGCAGAAAGCCAACGAGGCACCCATCTCCGAGTGAGGCACCTTCAGTGACTGAGGGCTGTTGGAACAGCTGACTAGTGAAGTCAGTGGAGTGAGCGCCAATTGTATGCCTGAGCCTAGGGAGAGATAACTGATCACCAGTGGACAAAACATCAAGGAAATAGTGAGTCTGCAAATAACTCTGAAAAGGTCCCTACATCCAATAGGTGAGGTGAAGAATGGTTAATCCACCTAAGTAGTGAAGAACCCATCAAAGGAGAGGCAGGGGTAGGGAGAATAACTCATCCAGGGGATGAAAAATGCCACCACTGGACAAAATCCCCAAGTCCACTACCATGGCCGGACCAATACATTCTGTAAGTCAGGTGGCAACACTATAACCGCTTCCCCAATAGTCTCATCTGAGAAGAGACAGAGTAAAGGGCAGACAGCCCTGTAGATTCCTGTACAAAGATACCTATAGCAGAGAGTATGTGCCAGCAACGCAACTGCCTGCTGAAGGCAGAGGGTGGGGTATAGGGTTGAGGAGACTGTGCTGCTGCTTCCATCTTTAACTCTGGCCAGGCCAGGGCTACCCAGAGAACGGTGCCTGCTTCTTGCTTAAATTTCCGAAAGACCCGAGGAGGGAGGGAGACCGAAGGGAAGATGTATGCCAGATGGAATGTCCACCTCAGGGCGTCCATGAAGTTTGCTGCGGGATCTCTTGTTCTGGTGGACAAGTGGAGCCTCCTGATACAACCTTGGGGTTGTGTCAGGAGGCCATGAGGTCCATGACGGGCAGGCCCCACTTGTCCACTAGAAGCTAAAAGATCCCGCTGCCCGTATCCACTTTCCATGAGCGTAGCCAGAGGATGTGGCGGGCTACCACCAAGGTAACAGACGCCCTGGAAGATAGGAGACAAGTATCCAGCACTGCTTCCCCAAGGGAAGATGCAGCATCCCTGATATGTGTGATGTGGGACATAGGGTACTGGGAAACAACAGAGGGAAGGCCTTCCTCCAGAGCCTCTGTCCAACTCTCAAGGATGTTGGCAACCCACGCTGCGGCCATTGCAGGCCGAGTGATAGCTCTTGTAAGGGAATAGACCGATTTGAGACGGGCTTCAATCCTCCTACCCATAGTCTCCTTTATGGAAGATGCTGTTGGGAAAGGCAAAGTTGAGGTTTTAACCAGACAAGCCACGTGGCAATCCACAGCTGCGGCAACCTCACATTTAGCACAATCAGCCGCTGAAATAGGGTAATACAAAACTAGGCGCATTGGCAGCTGAAATTTTACCAGAGGTATTCCAAACTTCATGCAGGAGTTCAGCGAGATGCTCAGACTGAAGAAATGCAGCCTTAATTACCTCCTGGCATTTAAATAGCCGGGCCTTCTTTGGTTAACAAACGAGCTCCTCCTGTTCTATTTGAAGAATAGATTTGATGGCCCTTTCAAGCGCAGAGACATCTAAGGTAGACTGGTGCTCGTCCTCCTGTGAGAGGTCTGCCTCTCCAGATGACGCCTCAATCTGAAAGCTGCATGGACTGTGACGATGGCACAGCACACCTAGGGGTCTATTCAATAACTGTTGGAAGCTGCCATCTTGTCAGAAAGCCGGCAGCTTCTGACAGTTTTAGGTCGGAAGGGGTTCCTACCTATTCAGTAGTAGCCCGTTTATTCCGACTTGTCGGAATGCATACTGAGTGGCGGCTTCAGCCGCCGATCAACGTGCATTGACGGAAGCAGAGCCAAACCAGACAGGTTTTAGCCCCGTTTTTGACTATCTCAATCCGACTTTAAAAAAGAGTCGGATTGAGAGGAGGAGACTAGTGGTGCTGCGGGGGGGGGGGGGGGAGCAGAGATCGGCGGCCGCTGGGAGGAGCAGGCTTTGGGGGGACATGTCTGCGGCAGCAGGGGGAGGCGCTGCAGGGAGAGAGGTGCCTGGCCATCCCCTGGCCAGGCACCTCAATCCCTGCAGCGCCCCCCCCCCCCCCCCCCCGTAGACATGTCCCCCGCAGCTTGCTCCCCCTGCCTCCGTCCCGCTCGCCACCGCCATCTGCACCGTTGCGGTCAGCGCATCAGCAACGGCAGCACAGGACCTGTGTACGGCCAAATCAGACAGTCGGATTTGGCCGTCCATTGAATAGGGGTTGTCTGGTCCATTCCGACAACTGCATGTCGGAATGGACCCGACTCTTATTGAATATACCCCCTAGTGGGCAAGGGTCTGTAACATCTGCTGAAAAGCAGTAGCGGTAATAACTAGACTGTACTGAGGTAGAAAGCACATCTATCCAGGGAGGGGGCATAGCTGTGACTGACACAGCAGGGTGCACCTGCTGGGGGAATCCTATAGGGCGAGCCACCGTGGGGGTTGCTAAGCGGTCAGCAATCTGTGCCAGTATCTGAGAAAGAAGCCCAGGAGGGATCTTGCGTAGGATCTGGTTGGTCAGGTGGGATACAGCAAGATTCACACAGACCATCCTGTACTAAGTCCTGAGAGGATAATCCCGCTGCACAGGGCCTGGATGAGACCAGCATAGGAGCCGCTGCCTCTTTGTGACCCTTGCTGCAGGGATAGTGCAACACACAATATGGCACTAGGCGGTGTGCAACAATTATAGTACTGCGACAACCTTCACAAACATGGGTAGCTGTGAAGTATGTTAACCCCTAAACACCTGTTCTTAGCGTTGTTAGAGGAGCAGAAGGGAAAGGCATATACTGACAGTAGATTTATATATAACAGCAGAGCTAGCACCAGTCACAGACAATGCAGAACACAATATAAATAACTGCAATAGGCACTAAATCAACTACACAGATCGCAGTGGCTGGTAGGATATAGCGCTGTGTAACCGGGCTCCAAGGAGAGGTATATAGGGAGACTGGACCCAGCGTTCCCGGAAACCTGTAGCTGCATGCAGAAAATGGCTGCCTAGAGTCTCTGAGGGGAAGGGAGGAGCAGCTCCGCGGTGGGAAGACCACAGTGGAATGGCGGCCTGAGCTTGGGGAAGCTCCGAAGCATTTTAGGATATGTAAAGCTTTAACTGTTTGGTGCCCAGTCCTCACCACCACCTTCACCCCATTTTCTCCCGTGAAGCGCTATGGACCCTGACGAAGAAAGAATGAGCCTTTAAGTCACCTACACATTATAAGACTAATACTCCAGCATCACAGAATACATTCCAGATGACATTCTGACAGTGTACCGAGGTACAGATGTGATCCACAGACAGACTGCAGACTTTGTTACTCCGTCTTCTGATTAAGAGGAAAACCCAACATCGCTCTACACGGCAGCATTTTCCCAGCTCCTACTGCTGTTTACATGGCACAGATTATAGTAAGTGCATGGGACAAGAAGGCAGATGTATTAAGCCTGGAGAAGTGATAAAGCAGTGATAAGTACAAGGTGATAACGCAGCAGCCAATCAGCTCCAATATGTAAATTTATAGTTAGAAGTCGATTGATAAGTGGAAGGTGATAACGCACCAGCCAATCGACTTCTAACTATAAATTTACATATTGGAGCTGATTGGCTGGTGCGTTATCACCTTCCACTTATCACTGTTTTATTACTTCTCCAGGCTTAATACATCTGCCTCATGGTGTATTATACATTTCACTTGAACAGCATTTTTCTTATACATCAGATATAAAGACGCGACATCCTCCCATTATAGTCATGCACAGATGAGGTTCTGGTTGGTAACGAGAAGATAGAGTAAAACGCGTTGTGAAAACATCTGAATAAAACCACACGAAGGCTGGGTACACACTGTCACAATTTGACGTCACGCCGACAGAGTGGCCGATTCAGATCAGTATACACGCGCCGCCTCGATGTGTCGGGCAGGGTAGCCAGCTGGGTGGGCATTTGAATTTGCCCGCCCAGCTAGGATGTCAGCCCATGCCACAAGTGTACGTCCACACAGCCAGATGTGTTGATATAGCTTTATATATATCACCCGTCGGCTGTGCTGCATAGCCGACGCAATATGTCTGCGAACAACGTTGTACTAACCCACTGACAGGCTCGCAATTTATCGGCACTATATCTCTTCGTGTGTATTCAGCTTAATGTGTCCATTAAACAACAACGTGTTACCACGTCTTGCAAAGCAGTGGAGGATGCAGATCTAATGACCAGACCGTGTCCCAAACTTACACACAGACTTGCAGGACCCTCGATACTGCAGCCTTTTATTATGTAAAAGCACCGTTAGATAATTACAGGTATCTGTGGCACAATCCAATCAACTCTGCAGAAAACGAAGACCGCAAATTAGCGACATGGTTACAAGTAACAAAGTGCAAAATCATACAAAAGCCGCGCAGCGTAAAAATACGGGGTGATATATACAGGGACACGGACATGAAAGTACAAATAGGAGGGAAGCACCACACGCGTGTTCCCTCCGAAACATTCAATGTTCTAGTTGGTTGGTCTGAGCGGAGCTCGTCCTGAGGCCTGGCGGCGGTTACTTCTGCTCTGCATCGGGGACTCCACGTTCCACTGCCGTGGCTGCGGCTCACTAAGAGAAGGGGGAAAGAGTTGTAGAGTCAGTATAACTGGGTGCGGCAGAGAGTAGGCAGAGCCTTTGCTGAGAATCTCTGACAAGACCGCACAACGTACAAGGTTTCTATTCAGGACGCACGGGGGCGTTGTTATGCACCTATTAACACGAGTGTAGTGTATAATAAGTGGGGGGTGGGGGGGGCTTATCCCCTCTCTCAGGGGGGCAATAGGGCAAAAGCAACAGCTTACTTAACCCATTGTATAGTCAAAGTACCAAAAATGGTGAGAACGGTGCATGCCTTGTCTAGCGGCGTGACCATGTCCTAAGTTTGCTTTTCAGAGGTGATAAAAAGAAAATGATGCGACACTTACGGCTTGTCTGGCGACATTATACACAAGACGTCTCCCTCCTGCTCGCGGGAAGCGTTGATGGTTTGGTTTGAACCAATGTAACTGACTCCTGCGCCAAACGTGACGTTTTGAATAGTCCCTGCAAAGCACAAACACGTGGAATGACAAACCTGGCAGAACCTCGCTCACATTCAGCGCCACACGTTACACCCAACAGGAGCAATGGTCTCTTACACAGAACGCATCATTCCCCACCACTGAAGGTAATTAGGACAGCCAGCGTAGAAGTCTACATCCCACAGAAAACGCACAGTGATGGAGAATGGCTGCCTGCCCATTCCGCACTGACACGTCTGTGGAAGGGGGCAATAGGGAAACATTATATAACTCATGTACACTAATGGAAGCAAGCTGTGACTGGGTCCCCTTGATCGCTGACAATCACTGCAACGCCCACTAGGTGGCACCCTACCCCATACTCCACACAGGATCCTGCAGTATTCCCTGCGTACTTACGGTCGGGAGTACTGATCGCTCTTCCTGTAAGGGATACATCAGATTTCTGGTCCGAATTGCGGAACGAATCTGCAAGAGAAACAAATTAACAAGCAAACATGGATGAAAAATGCTGAAGTTGCCGTTTCAGATCTGTGTACATGCTGCGCAAATAAGTCGTTGACCAGGCGGAAACGTATGTATATTATTATATGAAAGACGGCGGTTTTATTCACCGACTAACATGCAAATAAGCATCTTCGTTACAGGAGCTATTGCAATTACAAGTCACTGGCTTAGGGCAAAGCCTTACTGTGTTCCCACCCTTACGCCAATGGCTCAGACCGGTCGCTGTGGTAGAATGTGTGTCGCTGAGAGTTCCTCCTTTACCCTATCCTATGGGGTATTGCAATGTAGGACTGGAGGGCGGCTAGAGAGGAACCTCCGCTACAGTTACTGTAAGTGCGCATTTCCTGCACTCTGCACAACCGTGCATGTAGCAGCGTACTCAAGATGGGCATATAACATTTGTATGAAAAATACTCTGTCCTGCATTACGAAAGGGAGCAGATCTGCGGTCAGGGCAAGAGACGGACACTTCTTCTAGAAGATCAGTCTCATTATTGATTATAACTTCAAATCTAGGGCATTGGGAAAGAGACAAGCACCCACAATAACTGCAAGCCATCAATCTGAAATGTTATAATAAAATTGCTATAATTCTATTTAGAATTCCGATACATGCTATTCATGAATAAACCCCTCCTGCCCAAATATAAAAAGTTAATTCATTACGATGTACGAACAAACCAGTTCACTAGTGAAACGTAATCACCACTAACTAGCAACAACGGGAACGTAACCAGTCGCTGCATTACTTAATGTAACTTGTGTTTAAAAAGGCTTTGCCGTGAAACCTTCGGATCTGCTTTGTCAGCTGCTTCCTTCATCTCGTGCGTCTATTACTAAATATCGCGATGCGCAATCAAAATAAAATAATGAAAGAATTCTTGAAATATTATCCATGAAGATATATCTGGTGTCTCGCGCGTCTCATACGATCCGTACCTAGCTTACTTCCGTTGATACTGAAGGACGGCGTCGCGGGCTGCGCCCCAATACTCTTGCTCCGTGGCTTAGAGGTGCCTTCCACTGTTTTCCTGGCGGAGTTGAGGACAGCGAGAGTGCTGAGCGACATCTGCCTGCAAGAGAACCCACAAATCAGCATTTGTCTATCCCAACAGGGATAAGTTATATGTCAGGACAGTCTCCTTACCTGGGCCTGGTGACCGGTCCTGCCAGCACGCGAACGCGGGGCGTTGTAATGGGTGTACAGGGTGCGGCTCCTCCGGTTGCCTCCTCTATAGTGGACAGCGGAGATCGGTGAGCATTGAGGTTCCTAGGAGACCCGGCACGAGGTGAGCCCTGGAAATAGGACAATAACGAGGAAAGTGATGGAGTTTTGACGGAGCCCAAAAAATAATCAAGGCAGAAGAGGTGACAGACGATGCCCTATGTTTGCTCATAAATCTGTCACTCGGCTGAGCTATGACCAGCATAGACGCCTCCCTTTGTTCCTCGGAGACCATACTTGCGGTGACAATCCCGCTAAGGTACGATCTCCCTGCATAGCGCACACACTCCCACGCGGTGACTGCGCCCTCACCTGTGGACTACCAGGTACAACGGCCTCCGGCTCCACAGCGGCGTCTGCGTGCTCGCATTGTGCCTTCTCCAGGGCCAGCTGCTCCTCATACTTCTTCATATCATACTCCAGCTCTGCGGCCAGCTGTTTGTCAGCGGCGAAGAAATCCTTGATCTCGTCCCTGTAATCTTCCATCATCTCCTGCCGGACGGAGAGACCGTAACATGACCCCAGCGATTCAGCAACATCACTCACTAGACCAGACCTTGCCAACCTGCGGCTCTCCAGCTGTTGTGAAACTACAAGTCCCAGCGTGCTTGACCCGCTGTGGGAGGGCATGCTGGGACTTGTAGTTTCACAACAGCTGGGGAGCCACAGGTTGGCCAGGCCCGCACTAGACACTCGCACAGCAACTTACCCGCAGGTAATTCATGAGGCCGCGCAGCGCAGGGATACGACGCTGCTCCAGGAAGCCCTTCAGCGAGGAGATTATGGGGATGATGTTTTCTATGAAGTTTCTCTTTTGAACCTACATGGACAGAAATCAGAAAATAAGATTTTAAACCTACTAGTAAATCTTTTTCTCCTAGTCCGTAGAGGATGCTGGGGACTCCGTAAGGAACATGGGGTATAGTCGGGCTCCGCAGGAGACATGGGCATTCTAAAGACTTTAGATGGGTGTGCACTGGCTCCTCCCTCTATGCCCCTCCTCCAGACCTCAGTTAAAGAACTGTGCCCAGAGGAGACTGACAGTACGAGGAAAGGATTTTTGTTAATCTAAGGGCAAGATTCATACCAGCCCACACCAACCACACCATATAACCTGGAATATACGCAACCAGTTAACAGTATGAACAAAACAGCATCAGCCAAAGACTGATCTTAACCGTAACATAACCCTTATGTAAGCAAGAACTATATACAAGCCTTGCAGAAATATGTCCACACTGGGACGGGCGCCCAGCATCCTCTACGGACTAGGAGAAAAAGATTTACCGGTAGGTTTAAAATCTTATTTTCTCTTACGTCCTAGAGGATGCTGGGGACTCCATAAGGACCATGGGGATTATACCAAAGCTCCAGACCGGGCGGGAGAGTGCAGATGACTCTGCAGCACCGATTGAGCAAACAAGAGGTCCTTATCAGCCAGGGTATCAAACTTGTAGAATTTTGCAAAAGTGTTTGAACCCGACCAAGTAGCTGCTCGGCAAAGCTGTAAAGCCGAGACGCCTCGGGCAGCCGCCCAAGAAGAGCCCACCTTCCTACTGGAATGGGCCTTTACCGAATTTGGTACCGGCAATCCAGCCGTAGAATGAGCCTGCTGAATCGTGTTACAGATCCAGCGAGCAATAGTCTGCTTCGAAGCAGGAGCGCCAACTTTGTTGGCTGCATACAGGACAAACAGTGCTTCTATTTTCCTAACCCGAGCTGTCCTGGCTACATAAATTTTTAAGGCCCTGACTACATCCAGGGACTTGGAGTCCTCCAAGTCACCCGTAGCCACAGGCACCACAATAGGTTGGTTCATATGAAATGATGAAACCACCTTGGGCAAAAATTGAGGACGAGTCCTCAACTCTGCTCTATCCACATGGAAAATCAGATAGGGGCTCTTGTGAGACAAGGCCGCCAATTCGGACACCCGCCTTGCCAGATGCCAAGGCCAACAACATGACCACCTTCCAAGTGAGAAATTTTAATTCAACCGTTTGAGAGGTTCAAAACAGTGAGATTTTAGGAACCGTAACAACACGTTAAGGTCCCATGGTGCCACTGGGGGCACAAAAGGAGGCTGGATGTGCAGCACTCCCTTTACAAAAGTCTGGACTTCTGGGAGAGAAGCCAATTCCTTCTGAAAGAAAATAGATAGGGCCGAAATCTGTACCTTAATGGAGCCTAACTTCAGGTCCATATCCACACCTGTCTGTAGAAAGTGGAGAAAACGGCCCAGATGGAAATATTCCGTAGGAGCATTCTTTGCTTCACACCAAGATACATACTTCCTCCAGATACGGTGATAATGTTTCGCCGTCACCTCCTTCCTAGCCTTTATCAGAGTAGGGATGACTTCCTCCGGAATACCTTTCCCAGCTAGGATTCGGTGTTCAACCGCCATGCCATCAAATGTAACCGCGGTAAGTCTTGGAACACGCAGGGCCCCTGCTGCAACAGGTCCTCCCTGAGAGGAAGAGGCCACAGATCTTCTGTGAGCATCTCCTGAAGATCTGAATACTAGTCCCTTTGAGGCCAATCTGGAACAATGAGTATTGTCTGCACTCTTTTTCGTCTTATGATTCTCAATATTTTTGAGATGAGAGGAAGAGGAGGGAACACATAGACCGACTGAAACACCCATGGTGTCACCAGGGCATCTACCGCTACTGCCTAAGGGTCCCTTGACCTTGCACAATACCTCTGAAGCTTCTTGTTGAGGCGTGACGCAATCATGTCTATTTGAGGAAGTCCCCAATGACTTGTTATCTCTGCAAAAACTTCTTGATGAAGTCCCTACTCGCCTGGATGGAGATCGTGTCTGCTGAGGAAGTCTACTTCCCAGTTGTCCACTCCCGGAATGAAGACTGCTGACAGAGCGCTTACGCGATTTTCCGCCCAGCGAAGAATCCTGGTGGCTTCCGCCATTGCCACTCTGCTCCTTACATGAGCCACGGCTGTGACGTTGTCTGATTGAATCAGAACTGGTAGGTCGCGAAGAAGATTCTCCGCTTGTCGTAGGCTGTTGTATATGGCCCTGAATTCCAGCACGTTGATGTGTAGACAAGCCTCCTGGCTTGACCATAGTCCCTGAAAATTTATTCCTTGTGTGACTGCTCCCCATCCTCGGAGGCTCTCGTCCGTGGTCACCAGAACCCAGTCTTGAATGCCGAACCTGCGACCCTCTAGAAGGTGAGCATTCTGCAGCCACCACAGGAGAGACACCCTGGCCCTGGGGGACAGGCTTATTTTCTGATGTATTTGAAGATGGGACCCGGACCACTTGTCCAGAAGGTCCCACTGAAATGTCCTCGCATGGAACCTGCCGAAGGGGATGGCCTTGTAGGCCGCCACCATTTTTCCCAGAACTCGAGTGCATTGATGAACTGACACTCTTTTTGGTTTTAGCAGGTCTCTGACCATGTTCTGGAGGTCCTGGGCTTTTTCCATTGGGAGAAAAACCCTCTTCTGTTCCGTGTCCAGAATCATGCCTAAGAATGATAGCCGAGTCGTTGGAATCAATTGTGACTTTGGTAAATTTAGAATCCAACCGTGCTGCTGCAGCACCCTCAGGGAGAGCGACACGCTTTTCAGCAATTGATCTCTCGATCTCGCTTTTATCAGGAGATCGTCCAAGTACGGGATAATTGTGACTCCCTGCCTGCGCAGGAGCACCATCATTTCCGCCATTACCTTGGTGAAAATCCTCGGGGCCGTGGAAAGCCCAAACGGCAACGTCTGAAACTGGTAATGACAGTCCTGTACAGCGAATCTCAGGTAGGCCTGATGAGGAGGATAAATGGGGACGTGAAGGTACGCATCCTTTATGTCTAGTGACACCATAAAATCCCCCCCTTCCAGGCTGGAGATCACTGCCCGGAGCGATTTCATCTTAAACTTGTACTTTTTCAAGTACAGGTTCCGGGATTTTAGATTCAGAATGGGTCTGACCGAGCCATCCGGCTTCGGGACCACAAACAGGGTTGAATGTGTCAAAGTCAGAAAAATGTCTCAATGCACGTTGCCATATTTGCACCGCACACTGGTCCGCGCTGCGCGTGCGTACGCTCTCCCGTGGAGGCGCATACCCGCAATAGCGTGCACTCGCAGGCGCGGTATGCGTATTTACGGTAGAGTTTATGTAGTCGTAGCGTGCGACTCATTCGTTACATATTTTCACAATTAATGTAGTTTATAGATCATGGTCCCTTTGATAGATTCTGAAAGTTTGGTTAAAACACAATGTCCCAGAGCTGAGGAATCCCTCTTTATATCGTACGAAGGGTCTAACAGGAATCATACAGCAGTGTTTGGTACCCATCGGAAGAGTATTTAATTAGCAATATTCCGGTGTTGGTTTGGAGCGTATTAATCGCTCGTGCGAATAGTTATGGACATAAGAAGTTTATGTCCATTTCTATTATTTACACATACTCAGGTATGCGGCGGGAAACCCAGTTTCCCACCCACCTGAGCTGTTGGAAATCGTCACAGCCCACCTGTATGAATCACCCTATGACCTTTTGTTATGATGCAGGGCCGAATTCCTTCGGCCAATGGACAATGGGATTGTAGGACCAGGAGATTGCATTGTGTGTGGGGCATAAATAGGCAGGCCGACCACATCCAGCTCTCACTCTCTCATCAACGGTTATCTGCTGATAGCCGGGAGCTGGATATCGAGGCGCAGGCGATCATACCCTTTGTGCGTAAGTTTCTCTCCGTAATCATTGTCTTTCTGTGAGCCAATTTCTCTCTATCTCTCTCTATCTCTCTCTCTCTCTCTATCTCTCTCTCCTCTTTTCTCTTATATCTCTCATAGTATTATAGTATTGTATTGTATTTCATTTAGGTCAGAGTAGTATTGTCTTTTTGTATTTTAGTTCTGTGGTTAGGAAGTCTCTGTTATATTGTAGTGTATCATTTGTACTGTTATCCCCTTTTACAAGTATATTAGATATAATACAGTTAATAGGCTTTGGAACCTAAACCAGTATCTGTGCATTTTCTATAGTGTTAAGTGTTCACTTGAGCGTCGGTGACGCTCAAGCAGCTTTGTAGTTAGTCAGGTTACACAAGGTTGCACTTACACCCTGTACTCACATTAAGGTATTCAGTGTATTTCATTGGTATAAGGTTTTATCATAAAGGTATAGTGTTGTGAGCGTCTGCATCGCTGGTGACCTCCTCGTGGTCTCGAGCGTACGCTAAGCTACAGCGAATCATTCCCCTAGACATAACCAATAACGTGTCCTGTGATCACTGGGCCGCGAGCGAACGTGACGCTTGAGCGTCTCGCCTACGGCTGAGCGATCGTTACTCAGATAGCGTATCATTACGGTACTTCTTAAGTAAACAGCGTACAGTGTTCTTAGCTTCATAAAGGGTTGTTTATACGACAAAGGAATTTCGCATTGTCAAATGGTACCCTTTCCCCTGTTGGACTAGGGGAACCTTGATAATCACTTGCTGTTGACACAGCTTTTGAATTGCAGCTAAAACTATTTCCCTCTCTGGGGGAGAAGCTGGCAAAGCAGACTTGAAAAATCGGCAAGGAGGCACCTCTTCGAACTTCAGTTTGTAGCCTTGGGATACAATTTCCATCGCCCAAGGATTCACGTCTGACAGAACCCAGACCTGGCTGAAGAGTCGAAGACGTGCCCCCATCGGTGCGGACTCCCTCAGTGGAGCCCCAGCATCATGCGGTGGATTTAGTAGAAGCCGGGGAGGACTTCTGTTCCTGGGAACTAGCCGTAGCCGGCATGCTTTTCCCTCTACCCTTACCTCTGGCGAGGAAGGAAGAGCCCCGACCTCTTCTGGACTTATGCGACCGAAAGGACTTCATCTGATATTGTTTTCTTTTGCTGTGGGGGAACATAAGGCAAAAAATAAGAATTTACTTACCGATAATTCTATTTCTCATAGTCCGTAGTGGATGCTGGGAACTCCGTAAGGACCATGGGGAATAGCGGCTCCGCAGGAGACTGGGCACAAAAGTAAAAGCTTTATGACTAGCTGGTGTGCACTGGCTCCTCCCCCTATGACCCTCCTCCAAGCCTCAGTTAGGATACTGTGCCCGGACGAGCGTACATAATAAGGAAGGATCTTGAATCCCGGGTAAGACTCATACCAGCCACACCAATCACACCGTACAACTTGTGATCTGAACCCAGTTAACAGTATGATAAATGTAGGAGCCTCTGAAAAGATGGCTCACAACAATAAACAACCCGATTTTTGTAACAATAACTATATACAAGTATTGCAGACAATCCGCACTTGGGATGGGCGCCCAGCATCCACTACGGACTATGAGAAATAGAATTATCGGTAAGTAAATTCTTATTTTCTCTGACGTCCTAGTGGATGCTGGGAACTCCGTAACCACCTTAGGGAGAAATTGAGGGCGAGTCCTCAGTTCTGCCCTGTCTGAATGAAAAATTAGGTAAGGGCTTTTATATGATAAAGCCGCCAATTCTGAGACACGCCTGGCTGAAGCCAGGGCTAACAGCATGACCACTTTCCATGTGAGATATTTTAATTCCACAGTGGTGAGTGGTTCAAACCAATGTGACTTTAGGAGACTCAACACTACATTGAGATCCCAAGGTGCCACTGGAGGCACAAAAGGAGGCTGTATATGCAGTACCCCTTTGACAAACGTCTGAACTTCAGGCACTGAAGCCAGTTCTTTTTGGAAGAATATTGACAGGGCCGAAATGTGAACCTTAATGGACCCTAATTTTAGGCCCATAGATAGTCCTGTTTGCAGGAAATGCAGGAAACGACCCAGTTGAAATTCCTCTGTAGGGGCCTTCTTGGCCTCACACCACGCAACATATTTTCGCCAAATGCGGTGATAATGTTTTGCGGTTACATCCTTCCTGGCCTTAATCAGGGTAGGGATGACTTCATCTGGAATGCCTTTTTCCTTCAGGATCCGGCGTTCAACCTCCATGCCGTCAAACGCAGCCGCGGTAAGTCTTGGAACAGACAAGGTCCCTGCTGGAGCAGGTCCTTTCTTAGAGGTAGAGGCCACGGGTCCTCCGTGAGCATCTCTTGAAGTTCCGGGTACCAAGTCCTCCTTGGCCAATCCGGAGCCACGAGTATAGTTCTTACTCCTCTCCTTCTTATGATTCTCAGTACTTTGGGTATGAGAGGCAGAGGAGGGAACACATACACTGACTGGTACACCCACGGTGTTACCAGAGCGTCCACCGCTATCGCCTGAGGGTCCCTTGACCTGGCGCAATATCTGTCTAGTTTCTTGTTGAGACGAGACGCCATCATGTCCACCTTTGGTTTTTCCCAACGGTTTACAATCACGTGGAAGACTTTTGGGTGAAGTCCCCACTCCCCCGGGTGGAGGTCGTGTCTGCTGAGGAAGTCTGCTTCCCAGTTGTCCACTCCTGGAATGAACACCGCTGACAGTGCTGTCACAATTTTTCGCCCAGCGAAGAATTCTTGCAGCTTCTGCCATTGCCCTCCTGCTTCTTGTGCCGCCCTGTCTGTTTACGTGGGCGACTGCCGTGATGTTGTCCGATTGGATCAATACCGACTGACCCTGAAGCAGAGGCCTTGCTTGACTTAGGGCATTGTAAATTGCCCTTAGTTCCAGGATATTTATGTGAAGAGACGTTTCCATGCTTGACCACAAGCCCTGGAAATTTCTTCCCTGTGTGACTGCTCCCCAGCCTCTCAGGCTGGCATCCGTGGTCACCAGAATCCAGTCTGAATGCCGAATCTGCGGCCCTCTAGAAGATGAGCACTCTGCAACCACCACAGGAGAGACACCCTTGTCCTTGGAGATAGGGTTATCCGCTGATGCATCTGAAGATGCGATCCGGACCATTTGTCCAGCAGATCCCACTGAAAAGTTCTTGCATGGAATCTTCCAAATGGAATCGCTTCGTAAGAAGCCACCATCTTTCCCAGGACCCTTGTGCATTGATGCACTGACACTTGTCCTGGTTTCAGGAGGTTCCTGACTAGCTCGGATAACTCCCTGGCCTTCTCCTCCGGGAGAAACACCTTTTTCTGGACTGTGTCCAGAATCATCCCTAGGAACAGTAGACGTGTTGTTGGAATCAGCTGCGATTTTGGAATATTTAGAATCCACCCGTGCTGACGTAGCACTACCTGAGATAGTGCTACTCCGACCTCTAACTGTTCCCTGGACCTTGCCCTTATCAGGAGATCGTCCAAGTAAGGGATAATTAAGACGCCTTTTCTTCGAAGAAGAATCATCATTTCGGCCATTACCTTGGTAAAGACCCGTGGTGCCGTGGACAATCCAAACGGCAGCGTCTGAAACTGATAATGACAGTTTTGTACCACAAACCTGAGGTACCCTTGGTGAGAAGGGTAGATTGGGACATGGAGATAAGCATCTTTGATGTCCAGAGACACCATATAGTCCCCTTCTTCCAGGTTCGCTATCACTGCTCTGAGTGACTCCATCTTGAATTTGAACCTTTTTATGTAAGTGTTCAATGATTTCAGGTTTAAAATCGGTCTCACCGAGCCGTCCGGCTTCGGTACCACAAACAGCGTGGAGTAATACCCCTTTCCCTGTTGTAGGAGGGGTACCTTGATTATCACCTGCTGGGAATACAGCTTGTGAATAGCTTCCAGTACTGCCTCCCTGTCGGAGGGAGACGTTGGTAGAGCAGACTTCAGGAACCGGCGAGGGGGAGACGTCTCGAATTCCAATTTGTACCCCTGTGATACTACCTGCAGGATCCAGGGGTCCACTTGCGAGTGAGCCCACTGCGCGTTGAAATTTTTGAGACGGGCCCCCACCGTGCCTGAGTCCGCTTGTAAAGCCCCAGCGTCATGCTGAAGACTTGGGAGAAGCGGGGGAGGGCTTCTGATCCTGGGAAGAGGCTGCCTGCTGCAGTCTTTTTCCCCTTCCTCTGCCCCGGGGCAGAAATGAGTGGCCTTTTGCCCGCTTGCCCTTATGGGGACGAAAGGACTGAGTTTGAAAAGACGGTGTCTTTTTCTGCTGAGAGGTGACCTGGGGTAAAAAGGTGGATTTCCCAGCCGTCGCCGTGGCCACCAGGTCCGATAGACCGACCCCAAATAACTCCTCCCCTTTATACGGCAAAACTTCCATATGCCGTTTGGAATCCGCATCACCTGACCACTGTCGTGTCCATAAACTTCTTCTGGCAGAAATGGACAGCGCACTTACTCTTGATGCCAGGGTGCAAATATCCCTCTGTGCATCTCGCATATATAGTAATGCATCCTTTAAATGCTCTATAGTCAATAATATACTGTCCCTATCCAGGGTATCAATATTTTCAGTCAGGGAATCCGACCAAGCCACTCCAGCGCTGCACATCCAGGCTGAGGCGATTGCTGGTCGTAGTATAACACCAGTATGTGTGTATATACCCTTTAGGATATTTTCCAGCTTTCTATCAGCTGGTTCCTTGAGGGCGGCCGTATCAGGAGACGGCAACGCCACTTGTTTTGATAAGCGTGTGAGCGCCTTATCTACCCTAGGGGGTGTTTCCCAACGCGCCCTAACCTCTGGCGGGAAAGGGTATAATGCCAATAATTTATTAGAAATCAGCAGTTTTTTATCGGGGGAAACCCACGCTTTGTCACACACCTCATTTAATTCATCTGATTCAGGAAAAACTATGGGTAGTTTTTTCACACCCCACATAATACCCCTTTTTGTGGTACTTGTAGTATCAGAAATGTTCAAAGCCTCCTTCATTGCCGTGATCATGTAACGTGTGGCCCTACTGGACATTACGTTTGTCTCGTCACCGTCGACGCTGGAGTCAGTATCCGTGTCTGGGTCTGTGTCGACCATCTGAGGTAACGGGCGCTTTAGAGCCCCTGACGGTGTTTGAGACGCCTGGATAGGCACTAACTGATTTGCCGGCTGTCTCATGTCGTCAACAGTTTTTTGCAAAGTGCTGACACTGTCACGTAATTCCTTCCATACGACCATCCAGTCAGGTGTCGACTCCCTAGGGGGTGACATCACTATTACAGGCAATTGCTCCGCCTCCACATAATTTTCCTCCTCATACATGTCGACACAATCGTACCGACACACAGCACACACACAGGGAATGCTCTGATAGAGGACAGGACCCCACGAGCCCTTTGGGGAGACAGAGGGAGAGTTTGCCAGCACACACCAGAGCGCTATATATATATATATACAGGGATAACCTTATATAAGTGTTTTTCCCTGATATAGCTGCTGTATTTGTATTATCTGCCAATTAGTGCCCCCCCTCTCTTGTTTTACCCTGATTCTGTAGCAGGACTGCAGGGGAGAGTCAGGGAGCCGTCCTTCCAGCGGAGCTGTGAGGGAAAATGGCGCTTGTGTGCTGAGGAGATAGGCTCCGCCCCCTTTTCGGCTGCCTTTTCTCCCGCTTTTTTTAGGAAAACTGGCAGGGGTTAAATGCATCCATATAGCCCAGGAGCTATATGTGATGCATTTCTTTAGCCATATAAGGTTTAAAACGTGTTTTATTGCGTCTCAGGGCGCTCCCCCCCAGCGCCCTGCACCCTCAGTGATCGGAGTGTGAAGTGTGCTGAGAGCAATGGCGCACAGCTGCAGTGCTGTGCGCTACCTTATTGAAGACAGGAACGTCTTCTGCCGCCGATTTTTCCGGACCTCTTCGCTCTTCTGGCTCTGTAAGGGGGCCGGCGGCGCGGCTCCGGGACCCATCCAAGCTGAGCCTGTGATCGTCCCTCTGGAGCTAATGTCCAGTAGCCAAGAAGCCCAATCCACTCTGCATGCAGGTGAGTTCGCTTCTTCTCCCCTTAGTCCCACGATGCAGTGAGCCTGTTGCCAGCAGGTCTCACTGAAAATAAAAAAACCTATTTAAACTTTTACTCTAAGCAGCTCAGGAGAGCTACCTAGCATGCACCCTTCTCGGCCGGGCACAAAAATCTAACTGAGGCTTGGAGGAGGGTCATAGGGGGAGGAGCCAGTGCACACCAGCTAGTCATAAAGCTTTTACTTTTGTGCCCAGTCTCCTGCGGAGCCGCTATTCCCCATGGTCCTTACGGAGTTCCCAGCATCCACTAGGACGTCAGAGAAAAGAAGATTTACCCGCGGTAGCTGTGGAGACCAGGTCCGCGAGACCCTCCCCAAATAAAACTTCACCCTTGTAAGGCAAAGTTTCCATATGTCTCTTCAAGTCGGCATCACCCGTCCATTGGCGGGTCCACAGGGCTCGCCTAGCAGAAATTGCCATGGCGTTGGCTCGTGAACCTAACAGCCCAACGTCTCTCATATATAAGGCTGCGTCTTTAATGTGACCCAAGGTCAATAAAATGCTATCCCTATCAAGGGTGTCAATGTCAGATGACAAGTTATCTGCCCATGCTGCTACGGCGCTACAAACCCATGCCGACGCCACTGCCGGTCTGAGCAAGGCCCCCGTATGTGTATAAATTGATTTTAAGGTAGTTTCCTGTCTGCGATCAGCAGGATCCTTGAGGGCTGCCGTGTCTGGAGATGGTAACGCCACCTTTTTGGACAAGCGCGTCAAAGCCTTGTCTAACCTGGGCGAGGATTCCCACCGTACCCTGTCCTGCGCGGGGAAAGGGTACGCCATAAGAATTCTCTTGGGAATCTGCAGTTTCTTGTCTGGAGTTTCCCAAGCCTTTTCAAACAAAGCGTTCAGTTCATGAGATGGGGGAAAGGTTACCTCAGGTTTCTTTTCCTTAAACATGTGTACCCTCGTGTCAGGGACAGAGGGGTCCTCTGTGATATGCAAAACATCTTTTATTGCAATAATCATATAATGAATACTTTTGGCCACCCCTTGGGTGCAACCTCGCATCATCGTAGTCGACACTGGAGTCAGAATCCGTGTCGGTACCAGTGTCTGTTACGTGGGACAGGGGACGTTTCTGAAACCCTGAAGGCCCCTGTGACACAGTCAAAGCCATGGATTGACTCCCTGTTTTTTCCCTGGACTCTGCTTTGTCCAATCTCTTATGTAATAAAGACACATTTACATTTAAAACATTCCACATATCCAACCAATCAACATATCCAACCCCCCCCCCCCCCCTCCGGGACGAGCGGCGAGGGTGAGACCTGCGTTCCGACCCTCTGGAGCTAATGGTGTCCAGTAGCCTAAGAAGCAGAGCCTATCAGTTAAGTAGGGCTGCTTCTCTCCCCTCAGTCCCACGATGCAGGGAGCCTGTTGTCAGCAGTGCTCCCTGAAAATAAAAAACCTAACAAAAGTCTTTTTCAGAGAAACTCAGGAGAGCTCCCCTGCAGTGCATCCAGTCTCCTCTGGGCACAGGATCTAACGGAGGTCTGGAGGAGGGGCATAGAGGGAGGAGCCAGTGCACACCCATACTAAAAGTTCTTTATAGTGCCCATGTCTCCTGCGGAGCCCGTCTATACCCCATGGTCCTTACGGAGTCCCCAGCATCCTCTAGGACGTAAGAGAAAAGGAAATGACTGGCGCAAACGCCATGACACCACCGTGCCAGGAGATCACATCCGCCCCCTGACGTGATCACGTTATGGCGTAAAATAGTCTAAAACCATAAGGGCTATAAATCTAGTAGTTAAAAAGTTATCAGAAATAACCTATCTGCATTACATATAAAACAGATGTGTCCTCCTTCCCTCATCGTCTATACGCCATACGACGCAGGGAAACACATGTAACCGCTGGGCCGCGACTGTCACCGCACAGGAATTTGTTCTAGCCACGTACAAAGTTGCAGATGAAGGGCAACAGAACTTGGCTTGAAAGAAACCTGCGGCTGCTGATCTTAGCGCTACGGATACAGACTCGGTCGCACACAGATGTACAAATGTCACACATCAGTGTGATCAGTGCAAGCTAGCAATGCAGTTCTGTCGCTCCCTGTCGTATTTATGCGAATAAGACGCACATTCTGAGTGAGAAAGACGCTCGGCGCGGCCGTACCACCTACGACCGGGCGGCATGACTGAAGCTACATCGTATGAGGACACATCTGTATAATCGCTTACTGTAGTAACCAATAGTCCCATCTAGATAAAATAAAAAAACTATAGTATAAACTCCAAAATCACATGTAATCCTAGATGTTAAATCTCTTACTGAGAACAAAAAATAAATAATGTTTCGAACATATTCGCCCCCCGGTAAGATGAGGAAACTAGATAATGGTGTTCATTATTAATATTCTGTACCTGGGAGATTAGCTTCTTCTGTGCCACCTGGATGACTGCATTGGCCATAGCCATTTCATCATCATCCCCGCCAACATCCTCCCCAGGCTTAGACCTCATGGCCGATAGCTTGATCTCCTTACAACTCATGATCTCAAAGATGTCCGAGAGCAGCTCATTGGCTTCCATGTCCGTCGGTAAAGCTTCGTCCACAAAACAAGCTGCGTCAGGGAGGAAAGGTCAGATGTGTTACAGAAGACGATTGTTACCATATAGAAGAGATCTGGATTTGTACAGCACCAATACACTGCAGAGGACAGGAAACAGATCTAGAGCACGGAAGGGGTGTAGACGTACCTAGAACGTTCTGGCTGATCTTCGTGGTCAGACTAAACCTTTGCTCGTCCGTAAAGTGGTCGAGCAGGAATTTGTAGATCTTCATGCGTTTCTCCTTGTTCTCTGACCCTTTGAGGGAGAAGAGCTTCCGCTCCCTAAATCAAAATTCAGACATTAGGAAGTACAAAATGAAGGAACATCTATCTAGGGACTGGAGGGCGGGAGGCTCACCTCTCTGTCTGCGAGAACTTGTTGTACTTCTCGTGTTTCTCGTAGGAAGTAAAGTGAAAAATACATTCGATGAAATGCTGGGAGAACATGACAGGATTCCTTTTGAGCAGAAGATGAACCAGACAGAACTCCCCAAGCCTTCGGTGTAAAGGAGAAAAGGTGTAAAACAGAGAACAGAAGACCACAGTCTCCCAATGTCATGAAGACTTACTTGGCGATCTCTGGCTCTGGGTCCACCAGCACGCTAACGAAGTGAAAGAAGAGGGAACCTTTCCACTTCACAAACTCCTCCTGAAGGTTAACGAGAAAAAGGATGAATGTAGGATACCGGAATGGGCCTTTCGTAGTCCAGCAGCTCTTCACCACCTTATATCTCCCAGAAGTCCGGCATTTATCAACGCACACATCTGGGAGTGTCTACTTCTTAGACTTTAACATCTCAACTAGCAACTGTTGCGGACAACCCTGATACTGTGGAACCAAGGTTTTTCCATGCGTTCTCTTCCTCGTAATCCCATCTGGGGGACCAGCCTTCTACCCAAAGTCAATAACCAGTGTCCCCAAGATTGGATGCAAGAGGAAAATGCAATGTAGCTTAGGATTTACAGCCACCTACCCGAGTACCGCCACCAAGTAACCGGCTGAAAAGAAAGGTAAACAGCAGCATGCCGAAGAGAACGATACAGAGGACATGTAAAGATCTCACCTGCAGCAGGTTGGTCAGCATGATAAGCGTCTGCTTCCGGATAAAGGGGTCCCTGTCTCGGAGACACACAGACACATTGGGGATATATCGGTCCACCATGGTGGTGTACCGGATGCACAGGTCACAGATAACGATAATCACGTTGTTCCGGATGGCGACATCATCGCACACCTCTAGCTCCCGGGCAAGAGCGGGTACACATTTCTTGGCGAGGTCTTCGTGCTGAAGGCACAACTTTCCTGAATAAGAGATCATGCAGAGTTACCACAGGATGCTCTGGTTCATATAGTTATTTTAAATCAAGAGTCTTGTCGAAATACCTGGTAGGTTCAGGACTGTGGGAGAGTGTGAAGTCAGCAAAACAACATGTAGTAGTAGCCAGCCCCTCAGGAACCCCTAACTAACCTCAGAGCAGAAGTAGGACTCCACCAGTTTGGGATAACAAGCATCAGCTGGATACGTAACAACCCCACTTCACCATCCAACAGTGTGTTAGCAAGACATTGTGCTTTATAGATCTCCAGGGAGCTATTCAGTTACATCTCTCCCTCTGTAAGCACCAGCTTCCTTGGAGATCTTTAGGTACCTCAAGATACTACCTTTTATCGTGACACCCCTCCACTCATATAGCAACCACGACCTCCAATGAGAGGTGAATTTTCACCATCTGTGAGATGTGTGTTCCCTTCTCTGGGTGGGAAGTGTCCTTGGGGAGCAACCAGGTCATGAAGGAAGCTGCTCACAACCTGTGCAAATAGATTTTCAACATCGGTGGTCTACATCCCTGGGGTATGCTAGGAGGTGGACTTTCCTTGATGTGGTTCATTACTTTTAGATCTTCTTTTTAGGACCTATGAGCTCCAGTACTGACTGACCACTTGCTGTTTCTCTATGACCGCTACAGGAAATGGTACACACACCACCCAATCAGCTGATCACCTGCTGGGGCCAGTTGGCCATTAGCTTAGACCAGTGGTCCTCAACCTTCAAGTTCTCCCCACATGTCATGATCTGAGGATGTCTGCGGGAGCAGCTGGGATTATAACAGACCCAGCAACATAGATTATATAAAACACATCCACAAAACACTACCTGTTGGTGGTGCCAGAGGACTAGAGGTAAGAAACCCTGGACTTGCCCCATGTTAGGGAAGTTCTGCCCTCAGGGATGACTGCACACTCCACCAAGACGCGTTTACCTCTTGGGCAATGCAAGTCAGGCCACACCACATTAGGCCTGTAATATAAATCTTCCCCCCGTCTTTTTGCAAGATGGGGGCTACCTTTGGCAATAAAGGCAGCGTGTTTCTTTCAGACATTCGTTCTCTCCCAGTGAGAGTGGCTTTAGGACATCCATCATTTGCGTCTTCTATACTGCAGACAGGAAAATGGAGGTTTGTTGTACTTAACCTTAAACCATTTTGTCCTATGCAGTAGTGGGGCGCAGCAGCCCACCAAGGAAGGCCAGGGTCTTTGCCGCAACTCTTTTGGTTTACTTGTCTCGATAGTAAATGCTGAACTAGAAGCTAGGAGACGAGGGGCAAAAGGGAGAGGAGTACCTCATCCAGGGCCTAGTCTCCGACATATACAACCCCGCATTTATGTCCTTCTATAAGACCAGAGAAAAGGCTTAATAATAATCACCATTTCTCAGAACTAAGGGGGTAATTCAGCCTGATCGCTAGGCTGCGTTTTCTCACAGCCTGCGATCAGGTCTGAACTACGCATGCGTATGCACCGCAATGCACAGGCGCAACGGACCACAGCAACGGGGATCGGTGCATAGCGACGGGATGGTGCGAAAAAAGCGACTGCATGGTGACTGACAGGCAGAGGACGTTTGTGGGAGGCAACTGACCGTTTTCAGGAAGTGTATACAATAACGCAGGCGTGTCCAAGCTTTCGAAGGGAGGGTGTCAGACGTCAATTCCGGTCCCTGACAGGCTGAAGTGATCGCAGCGGCTAAGTCAGTCATGGGCTGCGCAGAGCCTGCACAAAATCAGCTTGTGCAGCTCTGCTACACATGCGATCGCACACTTGCGCAGCTAAAATACACTCCCCTGTAGGCGGCGACTATGTGATCGCAGCGCTGCAAAAATCGCTGCCCAGCAATCAGGTCTGAATTAGGCCTAAGTTCTCACCATGTGCAAGAGGTCTCTTACCGAGTGTAATGAAGGCGTGAGCCCGGACCAGCGGTGGCATAGTGGACCCTCGAAACTGGGAAATTGGTTGAGACTGTTGCTGTGAGAGTGGAATATCCGTATTCTCTGGAACGCAGTCATCTAGGCAGCAGGAAAACCGGATATCAATCATTCAGAGAACGCCAAACCTTCGAAGTAAACTATATACATCAAACGTAGATCTACTCACTGTGTTCTGTAGGCAAGGTGACCAAAATAGACTGAACTAGAAGCAACACGCGTTTCTCCACCCGCGCTGGACACAGTTGGGCAGCTTCCCCCAGGGTGAAAAGGTGCCGGACCTGGGAAATGAAAGAGACGGCGGGTAACACTACCAGGCTGTATGTACTAACTACGGAACACTTTCTCCAGCATCTTTATGTACCTCCAAGTGCAGGTTCTATTTAATTCTGTATCTAATACGCATTTATTGTGGGATTCTGTTATCCAAATACAGTACCTGGTATCTATAAAGACCAATCAGAAGATTAGAAAGGGAGTGTGAGTGTGTGTTAGAGGAGGGGAAGGCAACACTCATATTGTCACAGAGTGCGGTATATGGCACTGCTACACAACAGATTATTGAAGCGCCAGCGCAATGTGGCGGAAGACTGGCACATCATCGGTAGATTATGGCCATGGTGTCACACTGTGGAAAAAGGCCCTGGTCACAAAACCTAAGTCCGACATTAGGTGAATAGTAATTGCTGTACCTGCATGTATCAGTCTATCTGTCCCCTTGTTATAGTGACCAAGAACAAGGCAAAGCTGACATTACAGCAAGGCGGACGCGGTAACGGTAGTGCAGGAACTAAAGCCAGACATTAGTAAGGAAATAAAAGGTGATTTTTGTTACTTACCGTAAAATCTCTTTCTCTGATTCCATCTGGGGGACGCTGCGCCATTACTTGTGGGTTAGAGGTGTGTGGTAGTGGAGTTTGGCACAGAACTATTAAAACCTGACTCCTCCCCCCTCTAACCCCTCCCATCTCCTTCCTGCCTAGCCAGTACCTCAGTTAACGTTTAGCCAAGCCAAAGGGGATAGATCAAAGAAAATTAACTGGTTAAACCAGACAACCATATGGGAGGGATCGCAGCGTCCCCCAGATGGAATCAGAGAAAGAGATTTTACGGTAAGTAACAAAAATCACCTTTTCTCTTTCATCCATCTGGGGGACGCTGCGCCATTACTTGTGGGATTTCCCAAAGCAAGCTAATAAGAGGAGGGAGACGGGGACGGCATAGCCGTCCGCAAAAAGTGACCCCCAACAAAGGCAGTCTACAAACAGAAAGTCTGAAAACTGTAAAACTGTTTAAACGTATGCACAGACGAGCAGGTCGCCGCCCGACACAGCTGCTCTATAGATGTAACCCCGCGAACAGCCCAAGAAAACTCCCAACAGCTCGAGGCGAAGGAGCTCGGATCGATTTAGGAATTGAAACATCAGAAGACTGTTTGCTGACCGAAGTTACCCAACGAGCCATAGTGTACTTGGAAGTTGTCCAATCTCGTTTTGGACGCATCAATCAAAAACCAACAAAGCATCCGTTTGATGGATAGAATCCGCACGAGATAAAGAAATCCGTAAGGCCCTAAGGACATCTACAAGTCAACTGAGAATCCTCCCTGGAAGGAAAGGGAGTAAACGCTAGAGGGACGATGAAGAAGTAAACGCTGAAGGGACGATGTCCTGATTAGATGAAACGCTGACACAACCTTCGGAAGGAAGGTTTTTTTGTTTTGTTTTTCGCAGAACCACCCGATTTTCCTGAAAAACCAACAAGGGTGGTCTGCAAGACCATAGCTTCCAATACAGATACTCATCTTGCGGAGGCAATTTTTAATAGAAAGACAACAGCGGAACGTTCGCCAAAGGCTCAATGTAGATCCGTAAGGACTAAGTTAAAGTCCCAGGGAATAACCGGAGGAACAAAAAGTGGTTAAATCCGCAGAAATCCCTGATGGAACGTGAGAACGTCTGGAATGATAGCCAGTCTCTTTTGAAAAAGAACCGACAAGGCAGAAGCCTGACCCATTTGTGAAGAAAGTCTCAGACCCTTATTGAGACCCTCCTAAAGGAAGAATAACAGACAAGGAACTCTAAACAAATCCGGTAGTAAACCACGCTTTTTACACCAAGCAAAGTAAATATGCCACAGTCTGTGGTAATTCCAGAAGCCACCGGCATGAATCATAATTTACACAACAGGACGGGAATAAAACTTTAAGAAAACCAGCCGATCCAACCTGGGTGGTGAGATGTTCCTTGAATCATAAGATGTGGATGCAGAGGGAGTCGGAATGGTTCCCTGATGACCACAGTGCGCAGAAGAGCGTACCACTGTCAGTTTGGCCAATCTGGGGCCACCCGAATGATTGGAAGACCGTCTCTCTGAATGCGTTGAAGCAGACTTGGGATCAGTGGAAGTGGTGGCACATATCTCAGTTGAAAGTGCCACAGCGCCATCAGTGCGCCGATTAAAATTGCTTGAGGGTCCTGAGTACACGACCCGTAGAGATGAAATTTATTGTTGAGACGCCATCAGATCTACATCGGGCATCCCCGACCGGGCTACTAGAGTCAGAAACCCCACCCGGTGAAGTTCCCACTCTCCCGGATGCACCGTGTGACGGCTTAAGAAATCCACTTTTCAGGTCTCGAGTCCTGTCATGTGAATCGCGGGTCTGGCCGGAACCCAATGTTCCGACCATAGGAGAATCTGATCGTGTCAAGGCAGATCAGCTTCGAGTGTCTCCTTGCTTGTTTATGTAAGTAACTGCCGTGGTGGTGTCGGACTGAATCCGCACTGGATGACCCTGTACTCTGGTTTGAATCTGCAGTAGTGTCTACCGGATTGTCCTCAACTCCAAGATGTTGATCTGCAACTTCTACTCTTTGACTGACCCAGAACCCCTGAAATTGAAGAGTCTGAAAAGCCGTACTCTAACCTATGAGGTTGACATCAGTAGTGACCATCACCCAAGGCCAAAATGTGAACTGAACTTTTGTTAAATTGGAGCTGTAAAGCCACCAGCAAAGCAACTGACAAGTCTGTACCGACAAGCGGAACAGCTGTAAGTGGAGATAAGTTCCTGTACGAGTCCAACGGATGAGAATCTGCGCCTGAAGGAGTCGAGCATGAACCTGGTATATGGAACTGCCTCGAAGGTTGCCACCATCTCGTCTAACACCTGCATGTATCGGAGAACCGAAACCACCTGTAAATGCCGCAGTGTTCAAATTCGGGACTGTATGTCCTGACTGAGGAAGAAATACTTTCTGGTTGTTGGTATCGAATAAGAGTCCCAGAAAATTATTTTCTGAGAAGGAAGCTAAGACGACTTTTGGACAATTTATTATTGAACCGAATGGCTGTAGAGTCTCTATTGTGAAACGCAAGTTCTGTTGAAGAATCAACTCTGACGGTATCCTGAGTAACAGATCATCCAAATACAGAGTAATGTTGACTTCCTGACACTGCCACCGCATGGTCCATGATCTTTGTGAATACCGGAGAAGCCGTGGATAAGCCAAAGGGAAGAGTATCAATAGGAACAAGCAGATAGGCGTCTTATGTTTAATGAAGCCAAATATCCCCCTGGTTCCATGGCGATGATAATCGAGTGGATGGAGTCCATTCTGAGCTTTTGTTGAAACTAACAGTCTAGTTTGTCCACGAGTACAATCCCCGACCTCTCTGCGGAGTGGGAACTAGAAAAATTTTACTTCATTTCGTAGAAGAGTGGCTGTTGCATGATGAAAAGCTCGACATCTGGAGGGACCGTTTGGAAGAGAAGAGAAGAACACACGATATGGGACTGGTTCCTCGAGATCTAACGTATATCCTTTGGATATGACCTTCGTCACCCACCTATCTGGTTTCGACAGGAGCCACCCTTCGTTGAACTGTAGTAACCGAGTCCCAACCGTCACTGCTCCCTCCGGCGTCATGCAGTAGGTCTGTCGGTAGGTTTACTTCCACCTCTGAAACTCTTTTCATGGATATGTGGAGACAGCACGAAAGGAATGGAACTACCGCTGTCCTGTACATGAAAGGAATGATCCCTTGTAGTATTCGGTTTCGGAGGAACCGCCAGAAGAAAGGGGCTCCTGCCCTTCTGTAGTAGCTGAAATAATCTTCTTTGATTCCGACCCAAAGAGAACTCACCTTCAAAGGGTACCGCCGCCAAGGTCTGTTTGGAGTCACAATCGGCATTCCAAACCCGAAGCCAAAGAGACCGTCTTGCTGACACTGTCAAGGCAGAAATACGGGAGCGCCGCGTAGTAGAATCAATCAAGGTCTCACCCACATAAGTAAGCCGAAATTTGTTCTGCTAATTGAATGTCTTCTGATGGATCGTCAGACTGCATTCCAGATATGACCTGTGTTAGTCAGTCATCCGCGGCCCTGAGGATCCAAGCGCCAGCTAGAATCGTGATGAAGAAAATAGATTTAGGCATTGCTGCCATCGTCCTATCTGTAGGATCTTTCAATGTCACCGACTGTACCGAAGGAATAGCCGTAGCTCCTGCTAAATGGGAAATGGAAGCGTCTACCTTTGGGGCTGTTTTCTGTAAAAGAATATAGAAATTTTAACTTCTGAGGGACTTGGGAACGAGAAACCGGCTTAAGTTAGGGCTCCTTTAAAATATCCCTGTTAGTAATAGTCTGACGGATGGTGTCTATCAGCACTCTAACACCTGAGCTATTAGACCAATCACTTTCCCAGACCGAAACTTCGTCCCACTCTGGGTCTACGTCCCCATTTTCCCATGGAAATGACTCCAACTCCTCCCCCATAAAGTTATAGCGGGCAACGGTTGTGGCCGTGTTGTATCAGAAAAACTGCCGGCAGAGTTTATAAACTTGTTTAGGGATTGAGTTAAATTAGTAATACATGTGCCCATATTTTTTGAGTCCACAGAGACAGGTCCGCAGAACTTCCCTGTTGGACCACCCCAGATGCACCAGAACATGTCCGTTCACATTGTACGCAGGCAATTTAAACCCCCGAGGGTGTCTTCCCCCTTGTAGATCTCTTTTTTTTTTTTTTTTAAACAAATGCACTACCAAAGAACTATAAACACAGTAGAGTAGTGGACAGTATTGTGAAGCATACTGTGTAATTTATATTGAAACAAATACAGGTTGAGTATCCCTTATCCAAAATGCTTGGGACCAGAGGTATTTTGGATATCGGATTTTTCCGTATTTTGGAATAATTGCATACTATAATGAGATATCATGGCGATGGGACCTAAGTCTAAACACAGAATGCATTTATGTTTCATATACACCTTATACACACAGCCTGAAGGTAATTTTAGCCAATATTTTTTATAACTTTGTGCATTAAACAAAGTGTGTCTACATTCACACAATTCATTTATGTTTCATATACACCTTATACACAGTCTGAAGGTCATTTAATACAATATTTTTAATAACTGTGTGTATTAAACAAAGTTTGTGTACATTGAGCCATCAAAAAAACAAAAGTTTCACTATCTCACTCTCGCTCAAAAAGTCCGTATTTCGTAATATTCCGTATTTCGGATATTTGGATATGGGATACTCAACCTGTACTGTTAACTTTAATAGAAATCCTCTAGGTGACACTAGGATTGAACCCAGGTCCCTCTATACCACAGATCTCTGTATAGAATAACACAATGCCCCCAAAGTATACTATATACTATACAAAGAATAAACAGGGTGAGTAGTACTGAAACATTTTCCAAGTTGTGTGCTGTGTGCTGCACCGCGTCCCCCGTACTGCCTCTGGAGAAAATGGCGCCCGTGGATCAGAGTGTGTGAGGTAGTGCAGGGCGGGAATCCCTTCTTTGAAGCAAGTAAGCGCCGGGTAGCTCAGCATAGGCGCGCTATAACCGGAAGTCTGCAGATTCTGTGTTCGGGTAGCGGCTCCCGCGCACCGCTACATACAGCGTGTCTCTTCGGGAAGCGGCTCCCGGGTGCCGTTACCTACAGCATCTGTTGTTCTAACAGTGGCTCCCGCACGCCGCTATGTACAGCGGCTCGATCGGTAGTGGCTCCCGCGCGCCGCTACTTACAGCGGCTCTGTTCGGCAGCATCTAGTTAACCCCCAGGGAGTGACTCACCACTCTCCCGGGCTACTCAGAGGTGACCCCCCCTGTAGCAGAAATAAATAAATGCTTGTGCGGGAGGTTGGGGGGGGAGGGATGGAGGGGGGACACTCAAGTAATAAAAATAAAATCAAATATATATATCTATATGAAAAATATAGAAAGATATAGGGAAGGATAGACCAATACTGTCAGAGACAGATTGTGTCTATCCTGTACCTTCTCACTGCCGACTTCTTAGAAATAGGAATCCAGCCCCAGTGACCGAAGTATGGTGACCTCCAGCGGCAGATTATAGAGTGGGACTTCTATCTAACCCCACTCTAGTAGTACCTGTCACCTGTATACAGGGACTAGGCACTCAAATCATAAAATAAGAAAAAAACCTAACTAAAATCTTCAGAGAAAAAAAATCTGTGTCTGTACTCCACAGGCACAAAACAAAAACTGAGGTACTGGCTAGGCAGGAAGGAGATGGGAGGGGTTAGAGGGGGGAGGAGTCAGGTTTTAATAGTTCTGTGCCAAACTCCACAACCACACACCTCTAACCCACAAGTAATGGCGCAGCGTCCCCCAGATGGATGAAAGAGAAATAAGAATTTACTTACCGATAATTCTATTTCTCGTAGTCCGTAGTGGATGCTGGGAACTCCGTAAGGACCATGGGGAATAGCGGCTCCGCAGGAGACTGGGCACAAAAGTAAAAGCTTTAGGACTACCTGGTGTGCACTGGCTCCTCCCCCTATGACCCTCCTCCAAGCCTCAGTTAGGATACTGTGCCCGGACGAACGTACACAATAAGGAAGGATTTTGAATCCCGGGTAAGACTCATACCAGCCACACCAATCACACCATATAACTTGTGATCTGAACCCAGTTAACAGCATGATAACAGAGGAGCCTCTGAAAAGATGGCTCACAACAATAATAACCCGATTTTTGTAACAATAACTATGTACAAGTATTGCAGACAATCCGCACTTGGGTGGGCGCCCAGCATCCACTACGGACTACGAGAAATAGAATTAAAGGTAAGTAAATTCTTATTTTCTCTGACGTCCTAGTGGATGCTGGGAACTCCGTAAGGACCATGGGGATTATACCAAAGCTCCCAAACGGGCGGGAGAGTGCGGATGACTCTGCAGCACCGAATGAGAGAACTCCAGGTCCTCCTCAGCCAGGGTATCAAATTTGTAGAATTTAGCAAACGTGTTTGCCCCTGACCAAGTAGCTGCTCGGCAAAGTTGTAAAGCCGAGACCCCTCGGGCTTTTACAGATTTTGGCTGTGGCAGGCCTGCCACAGAATGTGCAAGCTGAATTGTACTACAAATCCAACGAGCAATCGTCTGCTTAGAAGCAGGAGCACCCAGCTTGTTGGGTGCATACAGGATAAACAGCGAGTCAGATTTTCTGACTCCAGCCGTCCTGGAAACATATATTTTCAGGGCCCTGACTACGTCCAGCAACTTGGAGTCCTCCAAGTCCCTAGTAGCCGCAGGCACCACAATAGGCTGGTTCAAGTGAAATGCTGAAACCACCTTAGGGAGAAATTGAGGACGAGTCCTCAATTCTGCCCTGTCCGTATGAAAAATTAGGTAAGGGCTTTTATAGGATAAAGCCGCCAATTCTGAGACACGCCTGGCTGAAGCCAGGGCTAACAGCATTACCACCTTCCATGTGAGATATTTTAAGTCCACAGTGGAAAGTGGTTCAAACCAATGTGATTTTAGGAATCCCAAAACTACATTGAGATCCCAAGGTGCCACTGGAGGCACAAAAGGAGGTTGTATATGCAGTACCCCCTTGACAAACGTCTGTACTTCAGGAACTGAAGCCAGTTCTTTTTGGAAGAAAATCGACAGGGCCGAAATTTGAACCTTAATGGACCCTAATTTTAGGCCCATAGACAGTCCTGTTTGCAGGAAATGCAGGAAACGACCCAGTTGAAATTCCTCTGTACGGGCCTTCCTGGCCTCACACCACGCAACATATTTACGCCAAATACGGTGATAATGTTGTACAGTTACATCCTTCCTGGCTTTGATCAGGGTAGGGATGACTTCATCCGGAATGCCTTTTTCCTTCAGGATCCGGCGTTCAACCGCCATGCCGTCAAACGCAGCCGCGGTAAGTCTTGGAAGAGACAGGGTCCCTGCTGGAGCAGGTCCTTTCTTAGAGGCAGAGGCCACGGGTCCTCTGTGAGCATCTCTTGAAGTTCCGGGTACCAAGTCCTTCTTGGCCAATCCGGAGCCACGAGTATAGTCCTTACTCCTCTCCTTCTTATGATCCTCAGTACCTTGGGTATGAGAGGCAGAGGAGGGAACACATACACTGACTGGTACACCCATGGCTCGTCCACAGCTATTGCCTGAGGGTCCCTTGACCTGGCGCAATACCTGTCTAGTTTTTTGTTGAGGCGGGACGCCATCATGTCCACCTTTGGTTTTTCCCAACGGTTCACAATCATGTGGAAGACTTCTGGGTGAAGTCCCCACTCCCCCGGGTGGAGGTCGTGCCTGCTGAGGAAGTCTGCTTCCCAGTTGTCCACTCCCGGAATGAACACTGCTGACAGTGCTATCACATGATTTTCTGCCCAGCGAAGAATCCTTGCAACTTCTGCCATTGCCCTCCTGCTTCTTGTGCCGCCCTGTCTGTTTACGTGGGCGACTGCCGTGATGTTGTCCGACTGGATCAGCACCGGCTGACCTTGAAGCAGAGGTCTTGCTAGGCTCAGAGCATTGTAGATGGCTCTTAGCTCCAGGATATTTATGTGAAGTGATGTCTCCAGGCTTGACCACAAGCCCTGGAAATTTCTTCCCTGTGTGACTGCTCCCCAGCCTCTCAGGCTGGCATCCGTGGTTACCAGGACCCAGTCCTGAATGCCGAATCTGCGGCCCTCTAGAAGATGAGCACTCTGCAACCACCACAGGAGAGACACTCTTGTCCTTGGAGACGAGATTATCCGTTGATGCATCTGAAGATCCGGGTCGGACCATTTGTCTAGCAGATCCCACTGGAAGGTTCTTGCGTGGAATCTGCCAAATGGGATTGCTTCGTAAGAAGCCACCATTTTTCCCAGAACCCTTGTGCATTGATGCACTGAGACTTGGCCTGGTTTTAGGAGCTTTCTGACTAGTTCGGATAACTCCCTGGCTTTCTCCTCCGGGAGAAACACCTTTTTCTGGACTGTGTCCAGGATCATCCCTAGGAATAGAAGTCGTGTCGTCGGGATCAGCTGCGATTTTGGAAAATTGAGAATCCAACCGTGCTGGCGCAGCACTATCTGAGATAGTGCTACCCCGACTTCCAACTGTTCCCTGGATCTTGCCCTTATCAGGAGATCGTCCAAGTAAGGGATAACTAAAACTCCCTTCCTTCGAAGGAGTATCATCATTTCGGCCATTACCTTGGTAAAGACCCGGGGTGCCGTGGACAATCCAAACGGCAGCGTCTGAAACTGATAGTGACAGTTCTGTACCACAAACCTGAGGTACCCTTGGTGAGAAGGGTAAATTGGGACGTGTAGGTAAGCATCTTTGATGTCCAGAGACACCATATAGTCCCCTTCTTCCAGGTTTGCAATCACTGCTCTGAGTGACTCCATCTTGAATTTGAACCTTTGTATGTAAGTGTTCAAGGATTTTAGGTTTAAAATTGGTCTTACCGAGCCGTCCGGCTTCGGTACCACAAATAGTGTGGAATAGTACCCCTTTCCCTGTTGTAGGAGGGGTACCTTGATTATCACCTGCTGGGAATACAGCTTGTGAATGGCTTCCAATACTGCCTCCCTGTCTGAGGGAGGCGTTGGTAAAGCAGACTTTAGAAAACGGCGAGGGGGAGACGTCTCGAATTCCAATTTGTACCCCTGAGATACCACCTGAAGGATCCAGGGGTCCACTTGCGAGTGGGCCCACTGCGCACTGAACTTCTTGAGACGGGCCCCCACCGTGCCTGAGTCCGCTTGTAAAGCCCCAGCGTCATGCTGAGGACTTTGCGGAGGCGGGAGAGGGCTTTTGTTCCTGGGAACTGGCTGTTTGTTGCAGCCTTTTTCCTCTCCCTCTGCCACGGGGCAGAAATGAGGCGCCTTTTGCCCGCTTGCCCTTATGGGGCCGAAAGGACTGCGCCTGATAGTATGGCGTCTTCTTAGGTTAAGAAGCTACCTGGGGTAAAAATGTGGATTTTCCAGCAGTTGCTGTGGCTACCAGGTCTGATAGACCTACCCCAAATAACTCCTCCCCCTTAAAAGGCAATACTTCCATGTGCCTTTTAGAATCCGCATCACCTGACCACTACCGCGTCCATAAACCTCTTCTTGCAGAAATGGACAGCGCGCTAACTCTTGATGCCAGTAGGCAAATATCCCTCTGTGCATCACGCATATATAGAAATGCATCCTTCAAATGCTCTACAGTCAATAATATACTGTCCCTATCAAGGGTATCGATATTTTCAGGTCAGGGAATCCGACCACGCCAGGCCCGCACTGCACATCCAGGCTGAGGCTATTGCTGGTCGCAGTATAACACCCGTGTGAGAGTATATACATTTTAGGATATTCTCCAGCTTTCTATCGGCAGGTTCCTTAAGGGCGGCCGTATCAGGAGAGGGTAGTGCTACCTGTTTAGACAAGCGTGTGAGCGCTTTATCCACCCTTGGGGGTGTTTCCCAACGTGCCCTATCCTCTGGCGGGAAAGGGTACGATGCCAATAACCTTTTAGGAATTATCAGTTTTTTTTATCAGGGGAAACCCACGCCTCATCACACACTTCATTTAATTCCTCGGATACAGGAAAAACTACAGGCAGTTTTTTCTCACCAAACATAATACCCTTCTTAGTGGTACTTGTATTATCAGATATATGCAATACATTTTTCATTGCTTCAATCATGTAACGTGTGGCCCTAGTGGAAGTCACGTTTGTCTCCTCATCATCGACACTGGAGTCAGTATCCATGTCTGTGTCTGCCATTTGAGGTAACGGGCGTTTTAAAGCCACTGATGGCGTTTGAGACCCCTGGACAGGCACAAGCTGATTTGCCGGCTGTCTCATGTCGTCAACTGTCTGTCGTAAGGAGCTGACACTGTCACGCAGTTCCTTCCACAAGCTCATCCACTCAGGTGTCGACTCCCCAGGGGGTGACAACTGTATAATAGGCAATTGCTCCGCTTCCATCTCATTTTCCTCCTCAAACATGTCGACACAATCGTACCGACACACCGCACACACACAGGGAATGCTCTGATAGAGGACAGGACCCCACTAGCCCTTTGGGGAGACAGAGGGAGAGTATGCCAGCACACACCAGAGCGCTATATATATACAGGAATACCACTATCAAGTGTGCTTTTCCTTATATAGCTGCTGTTTATATAAAACTGCGCCAAATTAGTGCCCCCCCTCTCTTTTTTTACCCTTTTCTGTAGTGCAGGACTGCAGGAGAGAGTCAGGGAGACGTCCTTCCAGCGGAGCTGAGATGGAAAATGGCGCCCGTGTGCTGAGGAGATAGGCTCCGCCCCCTTCTCGGCGGCCTTTTCTTTCGCTTTTTTGGTAATTCTGGCAGGGGTTAAAATACACCCATATAGCCCTGGGGGTTATATGTGGTGTATTTATGCCAGCCAAGGTGTTTTACATTGCTGCTCAGGGCGCCCCCCCCCTAGCGCCCTGCACCCTCAGTGACCGGAGTGTGAAGTGTGCCTGAGTAACAATGGCGCACAGCTGCAGTGCTGTGCGCTACCTTGTTGAAGACTGATGTCTTCTGCCGCCGATTTTTCCGGACCTTTTATTGCTTCTGGCTCTGTAAGGGGGCCGGCGGCGCGGCTCCGGGACCGAGCTCCGAGGCTGGGCCTGTGTTCGGTCCCTCTGGAGCTAATGGTGTCCAGTAGCCTAAGAAGCCCAATCCACTCTGCACGCAGGTGAGTTCGTTTCTTCTCCCCTTAGTCCCTCGAAGCAGTGAGCCTGTTGCCAGCAGGTCTCACTGAAAATAAAAAACCTAAAAACTTAAACTTTTCACTAGTGTGCACCCTTCTCGGCCGGGCACAAAAATCTAACTAAGGCTTGGAGGAGGGTCATAGGGGGAGGAGCCAGTGCACACCAGGTAGTCCTAAAGCTTTTACTTTTGTGCCCAGTCTCCTGCGGAGCCGCTATTCCCCATGGTCCTTACGGAGTTCCCAGCATCCACTAGGACGTCAGAGAAACTGGGGGTACTCCTATGTGGGGTGGTATTTCCTGCTCTAGCAATACAGCACAGACGTAAGAAACCTACTACATGCACAGCAAAGAGACCACACTGACCATCAGTTCCTGATCAAAGTGCGCATCCCGCGAGTCGGACATCACCATGGAGGAAATGTGCGCTTCACTGGCCGACACCAGGTCACTGCACACCTCATTCAGCAGCTCCTACAGGAGAAGGGAGAGGACAGTCCGTCATAGAGCCACAAGGAGGTTCTCACTGGAGCATAACACATACAGACAGGCCGTGACGCAGCAGGAAAGGTCATTCTCTACTTCTATCACTACTCGCGCTTCTATACCCCTAGTACTGTACTTCTGTCCTGTCACTACTAGATCTCTACTGGTCCTCTTCCTTCACTACTACTACCACTCCTCCTCCCCTGCTACTCCACCCCTACTGCTCCTCTTCCTTCACTACTACCACTCCTCCTCCCCTTCACTGCTACTCCACCCCTACTGCTCCTCTTGCTTCACTACTACCACTCCTCCTCCCCTTCACTGCTACTCCACCCCTACTGCTCCTCTTCCTTCACTACTACCACTCCTCCTCCCCTTCACTGCTACTACCACTCCTCCTCCCCTTCACTACTACTCCACCCTTACTGCTCCTCTTCCTACACTATTACTACTACTCATTCACTACTACTACTACACACCTACTGCTCCTCGTCCATCACTATTAATACTACCACTCCTACTGCTCCTCTTCCTTCACTATTACTACTACTATCACTCCTCCCCCACTACTACTCCACCCCTACTGCTCCTCTTCCTTCACTACCACCACTCCTCCTTCCCTTCACTACTACTCCACCCCTACCGCTCCTCTTCCTTCACTACCACCACTCCTCCTCCCCTTCACTACTACTCCACCCCTACCGCTCCTCTTCCTTCACTATTACTCCTCCACCCCTACTGCTCCTCTTCCTTCACTACTACCACTCCTCCTCCCCTTCACTACTACTACCACTCCTCCTCTTCCCCATCACTACTACTCCACCCTTACTGCTCCTCTTCCTACACTATTACTACTACTACTCCACCCCTACTGCTTCTCTTCCTTCACTATTGCTCATTCACTACTCCACCCCTACTGCTCTACTTCCTTCACTATTGCTCATTCACTACTAATACCCCACCCCTACTGCTCCTCTTCCATCACTATTACTACTACTCATTCACTACTGACATCACTCCTCCACCCCTACTGCTCCTCTTCCAATCACTATTACTACTACTCATTCACTACTACTACTACTATTCCACCCCTACTGCTCCTCTTCCTTCACTACTACTCCACCCGTACTGCTCCTCTTCCTTCACTACTACCACTCTTCCTCCCCTTCACTACTACACCCTTACTGCTCCTCTTCCTACACTTTTACTACTACTCATTCACTACTACTCCACACCTACTGCTCCTCTTCCATCACTATTACTCATTCACTACTACTACTACTCCACCCCTACTGCTCCTCTTCCTTCATTATTACTACTTCTACTACTCCACCCCTACTGCTTCTCTTCCTTCACTATTACTTATTCACTACTACTACTACTACTACTACTACTACTGCTCCTCTTCCTTCACTACCACCACTCCTCCTTCCCTTCACTACTACTCCACCCCTACCGCTCCTCTTCCTTCACTACCACCACTCCTCCTCCCCTTCACTACTACTCCACCCCTACCGCTCCTCTTCCTTCACTATTACTCATTCACTATTACTCCTCCACCCCTACTGCTCCTCTTCCTTCACTACTACCACTCCTCCTCCCCTTCACTACTACTACCACTCCTCCTCCTCCCCATCACTACTACTCCACCCTTACTGCTCCTCTTCCTACACTATTACTACTACTACTCCACCCCTACTGCTTCTCTTCCTTCACTATTGCTCATTCACTACTCCACCCCTACTGCTCTACTTCCTTCACTATTGCTCATTCACTACTAATACCCCACCCCTACTGCTCCTCTTCCATCACTATTACTACTACTCATTCACTACTGACATCACTCCTCCACCCCTACTGCTCCTCTTCCAATCACTACTACTACTACTATTCCACCCCTACTGCTCCTCTTCCTTCACTACTACTCCACCCGTACTGCTCCTCTTCCTTCACTACTACCACTCTTCCTCCCCTTCACTACTACACCCGTACTGCTCCTCTTCCTACACTTTTACTACTACTCATTCACTACTACTCCACACCTACTGCTCCTCTTCCATCACTATTACTCATTCACTACTACTACTACTCCACCCCTACTGCTCCTCTTCCTTCATTATTACTACTTCTACTACTCCACCCCTACTGCTTCTCTTCCTTCACTATTACTTATTCACTACTACTACTACTACTCCACACCTACTGCTCCTCTTCCATCACTATTACTCATTCACTACTACTACTCCACCACTACTGCTCCTCTTCCTTCACTATTACTACTTCTACTGCTCCACCCCTACTGCTTCTCTTCCTTCACTATTGCTCATTCACTACTCCACCCCTACTGCTCCTCTTCCTTCACTATTGCTCATTCACTACTAATACTCCACCCCTACTGCTCCTCTTCCATCTCTACTACTACGACTCTTTCACTACTATCACTGCTCCTCCCCTTCACTACTATTCCACCCCTACTGCTCCTCTTCCATCACTATTACTCATTCACTACTACTACTCCACCACTACTGCTCCTCTTCCTTCACTATTACTACTTCTACTGCTCCACCCCTACTGCTTCTCTTCCTTCACTATTGCTCATTCACTACTCCACCCCTACTGCTCCTCTTCCTTCACTATTGCTCATTCACTACTAATACTCCACCCCTACTGCTCCTCTTCCATCTCTACTACTACGACTCTTTCACTACTATCACTCCTCCTCCCCTTCACTACTATTCCACCCCTACTGCTCCTCTTCCATCACTATTACTCATTCACTACTAGTGCCAATCCACCCCTACTGCTGCTCTTCCATCACTATTACTACTACTCATTCACTACTCCACACCTACTGTTCCTCTACCATCACTATTACTCCACCCCTACTGCTCCTCTTTTTTCACTATTGCTCATTCACTACTACTACTCCACCCATACTGCTCCTCTTCCATCACTATTACTACTACTCATTCACTACTACTAATACTCCACCCCTACTGCTCTTCCTTCACTATTACTACTACTCATTCACTACTACTATCACTCCTCCACTTCACTACTGCTACTCATTCACTACTACTCCACCCCTCCTCCCCTTTCACTACTACTCCACCCCTACTGCTCCTCTTCCATCACTATTACTACTACTCATACAATATTACTACCACTTCTCCTCCCCTTTCACTACTACTCTTCTACTAGGTATGCTACTCTTTCACTACTACTATCACTCCTCCTCCCCTTCACTACTACTCCACCCCTACTGCTCCTCTCCCTTCACTATTACTACTACTCATTCACTACTATTACTCCACCCCCTACTGCTCCTCTTCAATCACTATTACTACTACTAATATCACTCCTCCTCCACCACTACTAATTCACTACTACTCCTCTTCCTTCACTATTACTTCTCATTCACTACTACCACCACTCCTCCTCCTCCCCTTCACTACTACTCCACCCCTACTGCTTTTCCATCAGTATTACTACTACTACTCATTTACTACTACTACTCCACCCCTACTGCTCCTCTTCCATCACTATTACTACTACTCATACAATACTACCTCCACTCCTCCTCCCCTTTCACTACTACTCTTCTACTAGTAATGCTACTCTTTCACTACTTTCACTCCTCCCCTTCACTACTACTCCACCCCTACTGCTCCTCTTCCATCACTTTTACTACTACTTATTCACTATTATCATCACGCCTTCTCCACTTCACTACTACTCCACCCGTACTGTTCCTCTTCCATCACTATTACTACTACTCCACACCTACAGCTCCTCTTCCATCACTATAACTACTACTACTTCACCCCTACTGCTCCTCTTCCTTCACTATTACTCATTCACTACTACTCCACCCCTACTGTTCCTCTACCATCACTATTACTACTCCACCCCTACTGCTCCTCTTTTTTCACTATTGCTCATTCACTCCTCCACCCCTACTGCTCCTCTTCCATCACTATTACTACTACTCCACCCCTACTGCTCCTCTTCCATCACTATTACTACTACTCATTCACTACTAACATCACTCCTCCTCCACCCCTACTGCTCCTCTTCCAATCACTATTACTACTACTCATTCACTACTACTACTACTACCACCACCACTCCACCCCTACTGTTCCTCTTCCTTCACTATTACTACTACTCATTCACTACTATCACTCCTCCTCCACTTCACTACTACTCCACCCCTACAGCTCCTCTTCCTTCACTACTACTACCACCACTCCTCCTCCCCTTCACTACTACTCCACCCCTACTGATCCTCTTCCATCACTATTACTACTACTCCACCCCTACTGCATCTCTACCATCACTATTACTTCTACTCATTCACTACTACTCCACCCCTACTGCTCCTCTTCCTTCACTATTACTACTCATTCACTACTACTACCACCACTCCTCCTCTTCACTACTACTCCACCCCTACTGCTTTTCCATCACTATTACTACTACTACTACTCCCCCTTTCACTACTTCTCCACCTCTACTGCTCCTCTTCCATCCCTATTACTACTACCCCACCACTACTGCTCCTCTTCCATCACTATTACTACTACTCATTCACTACTACTATCACTCCTCCTCCCCTTTCACTACTACTCTTCTACTAGTAATGCTACTCTTCCATCACTATTACTACTTCTCATTCACTACTACTATCACTCCTCCCCTTTCACTACTACTCCACCCCTACTGCTTATCTTCCATCACTATTACCATCACTCCTCCCCTTCACTACTTCACCCCTACTGCTCCTCTTCCATCACTATTACTACTACTCATTCACTATCACTCCTCCTCCCCTTTCACTACTACTCTTCTACTAGTAATGCTACTCTTTCACTACTACTATCACTCCTCCTCTCCTTTCACTACTACTCCACCCCTACTACTCCTCTTCCATCACTATTACTACTACTCCACCCCTACTGCTCCTCTTCCATCACTATTACTACTACTCCACCCCTACTGCTCCTCTTCCATCACTATTACTACTTATTCACTACTATCATCACTCCTCCCCTTTCACTACTACTCTTCTACTAGCAATGCTACTCTTTCACTCCTCCTCCCCTTTCCCTACTAGTACTCTTCTACTAGTAATGCTACTCTTTTACTACTACTATCACTCCTCCTCCCCTTTCACTACTACTACTACTACTACTCTTCTACTAGTAATGCTACTCTTTCACTACTACTAAACACTCCTCCTCCACCCCTACTGCTCCTCTTCCTTCACTACTACTCCACCCCTACTGCTCCTCTTCTACTAGTAATGCTCCTCTTTCACTACTCCCTCTTCTGTACTTCTATTACTACTCCACCCCTACTGCTCCTCTTCCATCACTATTACTACTTATTCACTACGATCATCACTCCTCCTCCCCTTTCACTACTACTCTTCTACTAGCAATGCTACTCTTTCACTACTACTAAACACTCCTCCTCCACTTCACCCCTACTGCTCCTCTTCCTTCACTACTACTCCCCTTTCACTACTACTCCACCCCTACTGCTCCTCTTCCCTCACTATTACTACTCCCCTTTCACTACTACTCCACCCCTACTGCTCCTCTTCTACTAGTAATGCTCCTCTTTCACTACTCCCTCTTCTGTACTTCTATTACTACTGCACCCCTACTGCGCCTCTTCCTTCACTACTACTACTCCTTCTGTACTTCTTATCACTCTTCCTCCCCTTTTCACACTTCTCCATCTCTACTGCTCCTCTTCCTTCACTATTACTATCACTCCTACTCCTCCTTCACTACTAAACTACTCCTACACCTCCTTCTCTACTCCTATTACTAATACTCCTCCACTAATGCTACTCATACCATTACTCCTCCTTCGCTACTATTATTACTCCTACTCCTCCTTTACTAATGTTACTATTACAACTACTGTTACTACTTCTCCTCCTCCTCTACTACTGCTTGTTCTACTTTATTACTCCTCCACTACTACTATTACTACAATATCTCCTCCACTGCTATTACTTTTCCTCCTCCTTTACTACCAGTGCTCCACTACTGTGACTACCTGTCTGGAAATAGCACATAACGTCTGACATCAGTGTGGGTTACCTGCACCCCCTCGGGTGACTCCAGGTGAGCATAGCACAGCTTCTGCAAGGTCTCTATTGCAGGGCTTATTATCTCAGGTGGAGACTTAAACTCTTTCAGCCAAGACTTTACGTGATCTGTGAAGGTGAGAGGAGTGGACAGCGTAAGCAGCCATTTTGTGTATTGCACCATCGATAGGCCGCAATGTGAGGAATATTTTTTACGGTGCTCAAAATGGCTGCCTCCGCAGTGCTACATGAGAGGTACATTTTAAATGACAATGAAATGTACCACTATTGCTAATAAGAATAATACATGAAGAGTGAGAAAGAGCTCAGATGTTCTCTCCATTTTGCAAATCATACTTCTTATGTATAATGGAATACAAAGAGAGGACTTTACCTACCGGTAAATCCTTTTCTCGTAGTCCATAAGGGATACTAAGGACACTTATTACGATGGGTATAGACAGGGTCCAAAGGAGCCGGTGCACTTTAAATTTCTTCACTGGGTGTGCTGGCTCCTCCCCTCTATGCCCTCCCACACAGCTCAGTCTTGGAAAACTGTGCCCGATGAAGGACATACTTGAGGAGGAAACATGACGATACACAAGTGGTGAGATTAACAAACCAGCACACCGCAACACACAAACTAGCAACCACTAGTGAAACAAGAAAACAGTAACAGCTGATAACAACTTCACATAAAAACATTAACTTGCAGGAAAGGTGAAGCACAGAGGCGAGCGCCCAGTATCCCTTATGAATTACGAGAAAATTATTTACCGGTAGGTAATTAAAATCCTCTTTTCTCCATCATCCATAAGGGATACTGGGGACAATTATTACGATGGGGACGCCCCAAAGCTCCCAGAACGGGTGGGAACATGCTGAGACGCCTGCAACACCGTATGTCCAAACTGGACATCCTCCGTAGCCAGGGTATCAAATCTGTAGAACTTGACAAACTTCTTTGTCCCTGACCAGGTAGCGGTCCTGCACAGTTGCAAGGCCAAGACGCCACGGGCAGCCGCCCTGAAGAACCCACAGACAGGCAATAGACTGCTTTGAAGCAGGACGACCCTTTTTGTGAGCATCATACAGCACAAAGAGGGAATCCGATTTCCGGACAGCAGAAGTCCTCTTCAGGGCTCACACCACATCCAAGGACTCGGGAAGACAGGAAGTGGCCGAAGCCGCCAGAACCACAATAGGCTGATTCAGGTGGAACGCAGAGACCACCTTTGGCAGGAACTGCTGACGAGTCCTGAGCTCTGCTCTGTCCACATGAAAGAACAGGTAGGGACCCCTGCAGGACAAAGCACCCAGTTCTGAAACACGCCTAGCGGAAGCCAAGGCCAAGAGCTTAACAGTCTTCCACATGAGGTACTTGTCCACCACCGACATCAGAGACTCAAACCAAGAGGACTGTAGAAATTTCAGAACCACATTGAGATTCCAAGGAGCCGTGGGCGGCACAAAGGGAGGTTGAATGTGAAGGACACCCTGCAGGACCGTCTGTACCTTAGGTAAAGCAGCCAATTTCTTCTGGAAGAAGATGGACAAGGACGAGATCTGAACCTTTATGGAGCCCAACCATAGGCCCATATCCACACCAGCCTGTAGGAAGCACAGAAACCGCCCCAGGTTGAAATCCGCAGCCGGACACCCTCGTCCTTCACACCAGGAGACGTATCATTTCCAGATATGGTGGTAATGCTTCGACGTGACAGCCTTCCTGGCTTGAACCATGGTGGTAATTACTTTTTCTGGAATAACCTTCTTAGCTAGAGTGTTCCGCTCAACCGCCATGCCGTCAAATGAAGCCGCCGTAAGTCCGGGTAGACGAACGGCCCTTGCTTAAGAAGATCCTCCCATAGTGGTAGGGTCCAGGGGTCTTCTATTGCCATGGCCAGAAGATCTGTGTACCAAACCCTTCGAGGCCAGTCGGGGGCAATGAGAATTGCCTGTACTCCCTCTCTTCTAATTATTTTTAGAATCCTGGGGAGCAATGGAATTGGAGGAAACCGGTACACTAGCTGGTAAGCCCACGGTGTTGTCAACGCGTCCACTGCCGCTGCCAGAGGGTCCCTCATCCTGTAACAATAGCACGGAAGCTTGTTGTTGAGTTGAGAGGCCATCAGATCAATCTGCGGATGTCGCCACAGTTCTGTTGTCATCCGGAACACCTGGGGACGGAGACCCCTCCCTCCTGGGTGGAGTTCGTGACAAATGAGGAAGTCTGCCTCCTGTTGTCCACTCCGGGAATGAAAATGGCAGACACCGCTTTTGCATTCCTTTCGACCCAAAGGAGTATCTTGGATCCCTCCCGCATGCAGGCCCTGCTCTTTGTTCCTCCTTGTCGATTGACGCATGCCACTGCCGTGGCATTGTCTGACTGAACTTGAATGGCTTGACCCCGGAGCAGATGAGCCCCCTGCAGCAGAGCATTGTATATTGCTATGAGTTTCAGTATGTTTATTGGAATGCAGGCCTCGAGTCACGATCATCTGCCACAGAACTGTGCCCCTTGGGTAACAGCACCCCAGCCCCGAAGGCTGGCGTTCGTGTTCACGAGAATCTAACACTGGATCCCGAAGCTCCTCCCCGCCAATAGGTTGGGGGGCTGTAACCACCACAGAAGAGAAATCCTGGCCTGTGGTGACAGACGTATGACCTGGTGCATCTGCAGATGTGAACTCGACCACATCTTCAGGAGATCCAGTTGGAAAGTCTGTGCATGGAATCTGCCAAATGGAATGCCCTGGAAGGAGGCCACCATCTTTCCCAACAGACGGGTGCAAAGATGAATTGAGAGACCCTGGTTGGTTGTAGAACCGCTCGAACCAACTCCTGAAGTGCTTTTGCCTTGTCTGCAGGAAGGAAGACTTTTTGAGCCAATGTGTCCAGGATCATCCCCAGGAACTGGAGGTGTTGGGTTGGCTCCAGGTGGGATTTCTTGAAGTTCAGAAGTCCAACCGTGGCGTGACAACAGGGATGTCGTGCGGAAGATGCTGTCCAGCAGGAGTTCCTTTGACCTTGCTTTTAAAAAAGCAGATCGTCCAGGTAGGGGACAATGTTCACCCCGTGAATCCTGAGTTGTAACATCATCTCTGCCATCACCTTCGTGAAAACCCTTGGGGCTGTGGATAAGCCGAAGGGCAGCGCCTGGAACTGATAGTGTTCCTCCATCAGAGCAAACCTGAAGAATGCCTGATGAGGCGGCCATATTGGGACATGGAGGTAGGCATCCTTTATGTCCAGAGAGACCAAGAACTCCCCCCTCCTCCAGACCTGAGATCACAGCTCTCAGAGACTCCATTTTGAACCGGAAAACCCGTAGATATCGGTTTAATGATTTGAGGTTCAAAATGGGCCTCACTGAACCATCCGGTTTTGGTACCACAAAAAGGCTGAAATGGTATCCTTCGCCCCATTGCTGAAGTGGCACAGGAACAATGACCTGGGTCTGGACTAACTTTTGAATAGCCTCCTGTAGGGTGAGGCACATGGTTTCTGGGGCCGGTAAAGCCGATATGAAAAACCTTTGAGGCGGAGAATTGTCGAACTCCAGTTTGTAGCCCTGGGAGATCAGGTCTTTTACCCAGGCATACTGGGAGGAGCTGTTCCAAATGGAGCTGAAGAATCTCAGACGAGATCCCACCCTGAGATACCGCTGGAGCAGAGGGACACCGTCATGCTGAGGATTTTGAGGAGCCAGAGCGGACGCTCTGGTCCTGAGATCCTGTGGTAGCAGGTTTGCGTGACTTACCTCTGGATCCTCGTGCCGCATTTGAGGCACCTCAGGCTTTTCCCTTAAAGCGCGCGGTCTGAAAGGACCGCAGAGAAGGTTCAGTGTAAGAGCACCTAGCTGGCGGAGCAGCAAAGGGGTGGTACGTGGATTTTCCAGCGGTCGCCTTAGAAATCCAGGTATCCAATTCACCTCCAAACAGCCAATCACCTGTGAAGGGTAAGGCTTCCACTCAGCGTCCGCCACCCACTGGCGTAACCACAACGCTCTGCAAGCAGAGACCGCTATGGTAGAGGTACAGGCATTAATAACTCAGATTCCTTTGACATCACAGAGAAAGCGGGTAGAATCCTGAATATGCTGGACCAGCATCACCAAGTCGGCCAGGGACTTATTCCCTGTGAGGCCCTCCTGAATGTTACCAGTCCAAGTGTGTATGGCGTGTGTCACCCAACATCCTGCAATAAAAGGCTTTTGGGATGCCCCCGCTGCAACATAAATAGATTTTAAAGTTGCTTCTAGTTTCCTATCTGCAGGTTCCTTTAAGGCTGTAGCCCCTGGAACAGGCAGAACTAACTTTTTAGACAGGCGTGAAACTGAGGCATCCACCGCCGGGGGAGTTTCCCACACTTTACACCCTTCCTGAGCAAATGGAAAGACAGCCATCCATTTTTTTGACACTTGGAATTTCTTATCAGGAGAAACCCATGGCTCCCTGAAAAGGTCATCCAGTTCCTTTGAGTCAGGAAATGTGACCTGTACCTTTTTCTGTGCAGAGAAAAAGGATTGCTGCACATCAGATACAGTACCAGGAATTATTGAGTACATCTGTTATTGCAATTATAAGCGATTCTACTCCTTGTGCAGTAGAGAAATCATCTAACTCAGTATTAGATTCCAGCTCCTCCACCTCGTCCACCTCTGGTACCTCCCCCTCGGATTCAGAGAGGATATCCGGCAACCCCCTTTTTGGGGGTAATGGATTAGAGAGAGGAGAAACACGTCTGCCCTGTCTTTTGTCAGAGTAGCCATAGACTGTTGTAAATGCTGTCTTTCTTGTCTGGCAGTAGTTAATTCATTTGACATGTCAGCCATCATAGTTTTAATTGAACTGAGCCAAGGAGGGTCCTGCAATTCACCCCCTGAAGCCCCACTACCTTGTGAGGGCTGGCTGCATTGTTCACACATGAGAGTATCAGTAGGGGAGGGGGAAAACCTGGTGTGACAAACAGAGCACACCGTTCTTTTCACCATGCTGACAGAAGGACATTTACATTCACACACATACACAGGGTAGAAGAAAGCCTGCCCAGCCCAGAATGTGTGGAGAGACTCGGAGAGGAGGAACCAGCACAGAGCCTGAAACTAATAATTGTACTGCTAGGATAAGATAATTTAGTGCATAGTGCATGAGGAGCCTAATACAAGGGTCCCACAGTGGGCTCTCCCCCTTAACTACACCCCTCGGAGGAGCTGGCAGTCCAGCAGCACTGTGAGTGCAGGAAATGGCGCTAAGGAAGCTGCTGGTCCCGCTCTGAGGAAGCTCCGCCCCCTGTAATGGCACTGGAGCTATACATATATTTATACTGGCCAATGTACCCAAACAGTGTAAACTGAAGGTACCGACACCCCATTTCTCTATCGCTGGGCAGTCTACGCAGGGGGGGGTATGGGATCCCCAAGGGGATTCCGTATGACCTCCCCGCGATCGCGCCACACAATGAACCGGGGTCCCCAGTTGTCAGTCACCACTGCCGGCCTTCAGGCTCTGTACTGGGGGTGTGCTGTGGGTGTGTGCGTGAGAGCGCAATGCCTGCAGTACAGTGACCCTCAGGACCGTTGTCCTGTCAGCAGGACCCAACTCCGCACCTCCAGGAGGCCGGTGTACCCCCCCCCCCCCCCCCCCCCCCGTGTCCCTCGGTGCAGGTAAGCCGTCGCCCAACAGCATACCTGAAAATAGCAAACAATAAAATAAACTGAAGAAAACTCTCTGGAGCTCCATTGCGCATCCTCTCCTGCAGGCACATTTTTCTAAACTGAGCTGTGTGGGAGGTGGCATAGAGGGGAGGAGCCAGCAAACCACATTGAAGAAATTTAAATTGCACTGGCTCCTTTGGATCCCATCTATACCCCATTGTAATAAGTGTCCCCAGTATCCCTTATGGACGATCGAGAAAACAATTAAAAGCAATGCTAACCCTTTATTTTCTCTATGTATTTCTCCAGTGTGAGACCGCTATACGCCAGAGGCGGGGTACTGCCGAGCTGAACAGTGTGCATAGTTACTGGCATTTGTATTCTGCAGTACATATGTCCACCATACTCTCTACAGCTCTACTTCACAGCAGGAGCCATGTTACACAGCCAGGGCCTCTGTAGCTGAGCAGACAGGGAGAGGCTGACAGGCAGATGTGTGCACTGATTGGCTAATACACAAGGGTGGGTCTAGTGATGTTGCAGCAGCTCAAGTGACTGCAGTCATCGCTATTTAACACCGAAAGTCAAGAAAGTTTGGGAAACCCTTCTCTAGGGTATGTTTAGCACCCAAAGACCTGCCCGTACAATTGTATTAACACAAGAACACAAACCAAAGCTGCCACAGAGACTCCAGGTTTGCCCTTTATACGCCCTTGTAATGTTTTCCTATTTGTACACAAAATAGTACGTTAGTTGGTGCCACTTAGTGAGTTCACCACGGGGCCCCTCGCTAGGTAATTTGGACAAAACGGATTTGGAACCCCGACTGACATCCCTAAGTTAAAGCATAATCCCCATGCCGTATAATAGCAGAAGTGCTCACCGATCAGCTGGGCTCTAGTGTCCGCAAGCAGGTGTTTTGCAATATGACCCATCACACACAGAATGTGCCCGGTGGTACTGGAGTTGGCATCAGCCTGCCTGGTACAGGGAAGAGAAGACATTAACCACTCGGAGACCTATTCTAGGTATGATAACAGCATAAACAATCTTAGTCACTGACCTGCTGACTTGATCCCAGGTGTTCAGGATTTTGGTGTAGTCCAGTTTTGGCGATGACCCCGCGACCTTAGCGAGCACCATCCAGGCCGGGGCGGAGTGCACGGTCTCGGTGTGCGAGATCAAGTTACTGATCAGAGAGGAGGAAAACTTATCCTGCTTGGCCCATAGGTGAAAGGCTTTCGTCAGATAGCGGCTGTTTAAACGAGAAAAACGTAACATACGTCCGTGACAGCTAAGTCTAATTAGAGTCTTACATCAAAAATGTGTTCCAGTAAAATATTATAGTATCACAACAAGTGGTATACACACATTCACACGCGTGGTCTACGCATTCAGATATAGACGGACCTGAAATAGCTGAGGGACTAGGATGGCCTAAATCCGTCCTCCATGCCCGCTACTCACACTCACCCATCTGCGGCAGGCTTATACTGACTGTCCGGTTTGTAGACATGTGCAGAAATACCGTACATATTTGGTGGATTCACAATAGGGAAAAACAGCAGCGGTGAGGTCACAGCAGCTCAAATAACTGCAGTCTATATATACAAACACAGGAGCAGGATACTTTGCTTGATTCAACGGCCAGTGCAGGCCCACAGTGCTGTTATACAGGCGGAATATGGATATCAGGTCAGGTAATGACTGCACGCTACCATACAGAGGAGAAAAGTTTAACTTTCCCCACCTGAGGTCCTGGCTGTCCGTAATCAGCAGGTTGAGCAGGTCCCACGCCAGCTTCTGCTTCTCATCCTCATCCTTGTAGCGGCTGTAATGTTTGATGTTCTGGAGAATGAGCTGGTCCAGACACTCCAGTGTCTTCTCCTGCACAGAAGTCTCAGTGTCCAGCACCACCGGGATCAACCCGGTCAGCCAAGCTTTCTGCACCAAGACGTTCCCCGGCTGGGCCTGTCAGGGGACACATACAGGGCCCGTTTTATTGGAGTAGCCAACTCTGCTGCAGTCACTGGCCAAATCAGAAGATACCGCCTCGATTGGCCAACCGAAGGCACGAGGTGAGCTTAGACAAAGCAATTCTAGTTTTCTCCACAAAGTGCAATGTGCAGACTATAGAGAAAAGGTTCTGCGTCACCCCTGGGATACAGGGAACGGACCAGACACAACTGTGATGACCCCACTTTCCTGTAACACTCTGCGCCTCCCATTAACTATTAGGCAATACCATAGCGCAACTACAAAGGCAGCGAGCCAGATTTCCGGGCGGCCCGGACGGTGTTTCTGCGCAGCACTGAAGATTTAAATGTGAAGTACAAAGCGAAACTAACGCCTCAGGTGCAGGGGAGCGGAAGGTGACAAGATGTGCAGGATGTCCGTCAGGGTATCCGGTCTCTAGGTCGACCATTATTGGTCAAAAGGTCAACATGAGTTTTTCACAATTTTTTTTATTGTATTTTTTTTTTTTACTTTTTCATACTTAACGATCCACGTGGACGATTGGGAATAGTAACCTTTTCACGAGCGCCGCGGTAGTGGAGCGAGGCACCTTGCCCGAAACATGGCGAGCCATGCGAAAAATAAATAGAAAAAAAAACAAAAAAACCTCATGTCGACCTTTTGTCCTAGAAACCTCGTCAACCTAGTTACTGTCGACCAATAGTGGTCGACCCTCCAAACCACACCCATCTGCAATTGCCCAGCTTCCTAAGGTCGGCGAATAAGGAATAGTCTGTGCCCAGCTAATGAAATA